>NW_009215389.1:0-563 GCF_000690835.1 Fulmarus glacialis
GCACGGCCAGCTCCGCGCTTGGACGCTGCTTTAATGAACGCTTGTGGAAAGCTGGCTGGGTCCGGCTGGGGCTGCGGCCAGCGGAGCGGTGTCAGGTGAAGGAAATGATCCAGTCGCTGGCTCCTGGCGGCGGGGTGACCTGCGCCAGGGTGGCCCCCCCGGGGACGGGGCGTCACAGTGTCAATCGATGCTTCACCCTCAGTAACAACGATGCACAGAGAAAGGCTCTTTGCGGCAGGAGTGCTGAGGCTGGGAAGGAGGGTGCGTGGCCCTGCACCCCACGCTGCACCCCATGTTGCATCCCTGTGCTGCACCCCACGCTGCACCCTGTGCTGCTCCCCACTCTGCACCCTGTGCTGCTCCCCACGCACCCACCACTGCCCCGGCAGGGACCACTCAGGGCTCTGTCCGTGTCAGGGTCCCTATTTTCCTGACCTGCCAAGCAGGGACTGTGATGTGCAGCACCCAGCACAGCAGGGTGGGCAGGATGGTGCTGGCTGGCTCTCCGGCGGATGCAGCTCCAGCCGTAGGATTTTAGGGCCACTGTAGGGTGCAGGCAGGAA
>NW_009215389.1:626-1080 GCF_000690835.1 Fulmarus glacialis
TTCTTGGGGTCTTGCACGACCCTCTCCATCTCCCTGGCTTTGGACTGGAGCTTTCAGAAAGATCCTGAGCAGGTCGGGTCCCTCCAGTCCCGCTTCGTGCCTCATTTCCCCCTCCTGACCCATTTCCTTTACATGTGGCCGCAGTGGGGACATCTCAGCGCCTTCCCCTTATCCCTCGCCACACTAAATGCTGCACCACAGTGTAGGAGACAGCCCCGATGGCAGCAGGGATATGGCATCACCGGGCAGGAAAGAAGCGGGACATGAGGAGTCACCCAGCGCTGTCCCGTGGGTTCAGCCCTGCTCTGGGAATCCGGAGCCATAGCTCTGGATTGCAAAATCGAGCTGTCGCCCAGACCCCCGGCGTGTCCGGGAAGCAGTGACCGAGGGAAGTGCTGGCTCGCGGTGACCCCCCGGCCCCGCGCTGCAGGGAGGACAGCCCCCCGTGCTGGTG
>NW_009215389.1:1379-1738 GCF_000690835.1 Fulmarus glacialis
CAGCGCCGGAGCAAGCGCAGCGAACCCGGGGTTGGCCCACTTGGGAAATGCTGATACTGCTCGAACCCTTGGTTTCATGCTGTTGATCTCGGGGCTGATGACAGCAGTGACGCTGCCACCTCCAATCCCAGCACCTCCAGACATCGCCCCAAGGAGCCAAACCTCATTTACCAGTTGGGGAAACTGAGGCAGGGAGGGGTGAGGGAGGCAGAGGCTTTCCCAAGGACCTCAGGAACAAAACCACCCTCTTCGCTTCCCCGCCTGGGTGCAGCGCGGACAGGCTGGAGCACCCACCCGAGGGTCCCGAGCACGGCTTGGCGGTGGGAGTTTCCCAGACCCACTAATCCCCACTGCTCCCC
>NW_009215390.1:0-1683 GCF_000690835.1 Fulmarus glacialis
GCACGGCCGGCAGCTGCTCTCCCCTGCCGCGGCCCGAGATCAGGCAACAAAGGACAAATTCACGGAGCTGAGGGCGGCTCAGCGGGCTGAGCACGCTGGTGCGTTATGGAGCGGGGTCAGGCAGCGCCAGGCAGCCTCTCGCCTCCGGCAGTGGGCGGCGACCACCCTGGGCTGGATGCTCGCAGGATGCTGCCGGAGGCTCCCGGGATTAATTTCCATGGAGCACTGTTTTGCAGCCAAGAAACCTGAGAAACCCCTGGGTGTCCTTCAGAACGACCCCACAGAGAGCAGCAGCCAGCGCGAGCTGAGCTCATCTCGGCAAAATGGAAGTGAACAATGATTTTGCATTTTTTTCCCCGCAAGTATTTTAAATGTAAATCAAGTTCCTTGCAACCCATTTTGAGTGAATGATGGTGGAGCTGAATGAAAGCAACCGGCGTTGCAGGTCTGCTGCCCTTTCCTACCCAAGTTGTTATGCATCGTCAGACAAACTTACTTCAGATATGTTATACCTTTACTCAACCTTGCCTACGGTCAGTGTGTGGATATAACATTTTCAGGGCCAGCACCCTACAACTATTTTTCATTTAGCTTTGGAAATAAGCAGTGTCAAGCTGCTATGTCAGTGTGGCTTAAATTCACAGGAGAACTCATTTGATTTGAAGCACTGTATGTTATTAAATGTTATTAAATATGACTGCATGGGTGCCTCGTGGGATAATCCTTTATGATAAATGATGTTTGAAATGAGGGAGACCCGATGCTGGCCGCTCGCACGCTGGTCACAGTTAATCTGCGGGAACAGGGACAGGCACAGCTCGATCACGGGTGTGCGGAGCAAAGGGCAGAGGCTGGATTTGGACAAACCAGCAGCTAAACCTGCGACACGATCGGCCCAGTGTATTGCAGCAAAGACAAACTGGAGCATCTTTCTGTAACGCAGGAAAGCCAACGCTTGCGTACCCACGGGTTTCTCTCCTGTAATGTGCACCTTGGTCAACTGACTCGGTATTTTCTACTGCAGAAATCTGGCAAGAAACCTAAAAGGCAAACAGAAGCCTCTTGTTTTCTGAAATCCCAGTAGAAATGTACATGAATTTCAATGGAAACAAGAGAAAGCATTTTTTCTGCAGGACCCTAGCACAGGGAGATACTTATTTGTCCTGTCAATATATTGCAGGCTCTAACTGAGCAAACGATAACACGTTTTACTGGTCTTGGAGTGAAGTTTTCTGATCTACATGTATCGATTTGGTTCTGACCTGAAAACCCATTACGGCTCCTGATGCACGGGGAGGATGAACGCGCCCGTCAGCCCCAGCTGCCTGGGCAGCTCCTCGCCGCTGGCCCGCAGGTCGCTGCGCCCGGACCGAGCCCAAGAGGGCTGAACAGGGGCACCTCGGGTTTAAAAGAAACCGCGGTGAATGTATAGTCTTGTCATCAGTTGGGACTTACACGGTTAACTCTTTCAGTGCCCTCAGCTGAAAAGACTACCCCAAAAGAGGTTTTCTCCAAGAAACTCTCCATGTCCTGTTTGTTAGCCGTTGTTTAAAGGGTTTCCTCACTACCAGTAAACTTTCAGGGCTCTTCTGCCCTCCCACACCTTGAGACATAGAACTGGAAGTCTTTGGGAGATGGAGTCAAGCTAGAGGAGTCCTCTAGCAACAGCCTCAGCTCTCGAGC
>NW_009215390.1:2075-2426 GCF_000690835.1 Fulmarus glacialis
GAAGCGGCCGATGGGCCGCCGACAGGCAGCTGTTGGCCCTCTCCTGAAACAATCAGTGTTTAGGGCTTGACCGAGAAGGATTCGGTGAGAGATAAGCTTCCCAGAGCGGGGCCAGGACTGAAGTAATAATTGAATAAGTGTGAGGCGGTGAATAAGACATGTAACGATGAGTCAGAGCAGCTGGAGGCAAAGCCGCTGCCCTTGGGAAGGAGGGGAAAGGCTCCTCGTTCTCCTCCGCTGCCTGCCAGCGGTGGGACCGAGCTCTTGGAGCTGCCAGGGGTGGATTTTCTAGGGGGAGAGGTGGGGAGGGTCTGCCCTGGGGGCTGTGCTGGGGTGCGCGGTGTCCCGCTG
>NW_009215391.1:0-202 GCF_000690835.1 Fulmarus glacialis
TAAATCATTTGGTCTCCGGGCTTGGAGGGAAGTCGGACAGATCGCTCGCCCGGCGCGGACACGACCGTCACCCGGCTCCCACCACAACCACCACCCGGCTCGGGCTTTGTTTGGGATTTTAACCAGGCTCCGGCACCCCTCTGCCACCGAACCGGCCAAGCAGAGGCAGGAGGGGTGAGTATAGCCACCCCACAACCACCCA
>NW_009215391.1:319-821 GCF_000690835.1 Fulmarus glacialis
ACACTGACCCCCAGGCAGGACAGTCAGTTGGGGAGCACCCGGCTTTGGGGGGACACCAGGAGCCCCCCATTCCTCTCCCACCTGCCTGGAGCCGAGGCTTTGGCTCAGCCCACAGGTTCCCCCATCCCTGATGCTGCTCCATTTTCCAGCCCTTGATTTCTCATTCTGTCCCTTCTGCTTTTATGGGACAAAAATAGAAAGAAAGAGCAAAATGGCGAGAAAAAAGGAGACCCCCCGTGTTCAGCGCCAGAAAAGGGCCTTTTGGGGGGTGCAAAACTGGGTTTTATCTTATCTCTTCTAAAGAAGAAAACGTTTGCAGCCCCTTCCCTCCCCCAGCAGCTCCGTGGGCCTTTCTGCCTCCAAACTGGTAAAAGATGAGGAGGTGACCTGACCCCGGCTTCGGCCGCGGAGGGAAATTCCCGGGGTGTGGAGCGGGGAGCGGGCTGCGGCTCACTGCGCCTTCGCCCGGCCACGTCCCCCAGGAGCCAAAAAAACGCGGAGC
>NW_009215391.1:870-1410 GCF_000690835.1 Fulmarus glacialis
CCCTGCTCAGAGATGTTCCGGGAAGGAAATTTCAGCCTCGGCAGCATCAAACTTTTCCCTGTCTTCCCACTACGGGGGAAAAAATAAATTGCTTGGCATGGTCGCGCTTGGGAGGTTCCAGCTCCTCCCCATTGAAATGCTAATTTTCACTTTCTGGGGTGTCAGGAGCTCTCCCAGCACAAACCATCAGCGCCGGGGCGTGGGACTGGGTGGCTCGGGGGTGGCCCCTGCCTCCGCCGAGCTGTGGCCCCAGGACCCGCTGGGCGAGGGTGGGGTGGCGGGTGCGGGATGGGCGCGATGGGTGTAGGATGGGGACACCCAAGACACTCAGCACCGGGGGAGAAGGGTGCCCTGGGCACCACGCCCGCACATGTCCCAGGGCTTCGAATCACCCCCAGTCCCTTTTTTTTTGGGGGCTTTTCACCCATTTTCTTTTTCACGTCCCTCGACACTCCCCCCTGCAGCACCCAGGTGACTTTTCTCATCGAAGGGCAAACGAGAATTTCCCACGTGGGACAACAGCGACGAGGTCTCGCTCCC
>NW_009215392.1:0-2413 GCF_000690835.1 Fulmarus glacialis
CCACCCCACCAGTCCACCTGAGGGTGGGGAATTTGCCCCATCCACTGCAGCCTCAATGGCTGCCAAGCTGGGCCCCGGGTTAGCACCAAGGTGCAGCGAAACTGGGAGGAAACCAGAAGCAGCAGCCGTTAGCCGGAAGCCGCACGCTGCAGTGAGCCAGTTCAGCAGTGCCTGCATCTAGGCCGGGAGGGCTGCCAGGGCTCCCATTCCCCCCGGCTGTTCACAGCCACCAGCATCCTACGCTGGTCGTTGGGGCCCAGCTCATAATGCACTTCATTTGGGAAAAGCCCAAGTGTGGGAATGCAGAAGTCATCCCAGGAGAGAGCCAGGGATGTTGTGTTACCCAAAAACTCACTCCACAAAACCCCACCCAGGTCCATGCACTATGACTGCCCAGGGTCTTCAGGCTTACAGGCACCACTCCAGGGACAGGAGCCTTCAGCTCCCTCTGATTTATTTTCCCTGGGATACCCAGCCCATCTCCCCAGCACCAGGGCTAATCTCAGTGCAAACCCCCCAGCCCCACTCACGCCGCTGGGATTCAGGCGTGCGGGGCTCCAGCGCAGAGCCGTGCCCCTCGCTGCTCTCTGGGTGAAGGCCACAGGCGGCCGCAGGAGGTCCAATGGCAGAGATGCCCTCTGTGATGGCACCTGCCTCCGCACCTTCCCCAGCTGCTGGTTCCTGCTCCAGCCAAGCCTTCCTCTGCTCCTTGGGAAAGGGAACCTGTATTTCCAGTCCCGTAACTGCGCTCAGACCCAGCCAGGGGATTTATAGTTTATATACACTCTTTGGCCAAGAAAGTGCCTAGAGCTGAAGGCTGGAGGCAGTCGGAGCTCCTGGAAGTGGCTAAGCTCCCCTGCAGCTTGCTGGGGAGGGGGGCTGCAAGGAGTTGGTGAACCGTGCTGGTGCTCACAGAGTTGCCTTGGCAGAAAAAATGCCTGGCTGAGCATCACCTCCACATGCTGTCATGTGCTGCAGGAGAAATGAGGCAGCTGGGAACCGGCAAAGGTCGGGAGCAAGGCTGAGCCTCCTCCGCCTGCCCAAGGCTCGGCACTGCCCACAGGGGCACCCTTGGCTGCCAGCCCCTGGGCTGCTTGGCCCCAGACTCCCCACACCGGTACCCCATGTTTCCCTGCTTCCTTGGCCTGGACTAGAGAGAAAATCCCCGTGGATAATAGCCTCCTTATGGTTAATAGCCATCCCATGGGTAATAGCCTCTTGCGGAGCCCCAGCCTTGCCACGGATGCTGGAGAGATGCCAATCTCGCTGTGCGGTGAGGTCCTAAGCACTGTCTCAGCCTTGGGCTCCCCTGGGAGAGGGGACACACGCACCAGAGCCACTCACCAGCCCCGTGGCAGCTCTGCAAATAGCACTGGACGGCAGCCGAATGCTTTCCCCAGGCGCTGCAGCCATCCGCCTGAATTTTCGTGAGGGCCACGGGGTGCACAGTCAGAACACGGGCTGGCTTCTCCCCTGGACAGCAGGGCCGCTCCAGAGGCAACTTTCCATGTGCGATGCAAAGGGCTTTGCTCAGGCACGGCCACACCATGGGTTTTGCAACATGAAGCCTCATCCATCCTCCATCCCTCCCAGCAGCCTGAAGCGCGACTGCCCCTAGCTTGCCGACAAGCACACAGCTAAACTCTCCCCTCAACCAGCATCACCAGAACAAATTCTGCTAGTTCTTTGTGCTTAGCACCGCTTAGAATCATAGAATCATAGATTATGATTACCCAAATAAAACTGCTCCCCTAATGGTGAGCGAGGTTGCACAGCTCAGGGACCAGGGATCGGGCTCTTACCGTAAACCCAATGCCCACGGTGGCAGAGAAGGAGCCAGGAATGAACTTGCCCTGGTCAAACTGGACCAGCAGAGACGTCTTCCCCACGCCACTGTCTCCGACCAGGATCGTCTGCAAGGACCAGGTAAAGAGGCGTCAGTGCGCAGGAGCAGGCGATGCCCAGGAACGGCATGCAGCCAGGGGCTGAGCGTTTGGGGAGGGGGTGCTGGGGGCATGCGGCAGCAAACGCAGCAGGATCAGGAGGGACCAGCCTGGCCCCAGATCACGGTGGAGCTGTGGGCCCTATAGGAGCCCCATGGCAGCCCCCCTGCACAGCCCCACTTGGCGGCAGCAGATTGTCCCCATGGGCTGCTGGGTGCCAGCACTGCGGCCAGATGGCTTGTCCCACTGTGCCCTGTCCTTCGCTGTCACCTTTGGTCCTGCCACCTGCCCGGGGAAAAATTTCAACCCCTCTGACCATCTCTGTAATAAATGAAATGTGCCCTGGGCTGAGCTTCGGGCATGAGCCCCACTGTGCGCTCTCCAAGTGCAGAGAGGTGGAGGAGAAAGCAAAGTGCAGCCCATCACGGAGAGCGAGCAGGAGAAACAGGCTGGATCGATGGGCCGAGGCC
>NW_009215393.1:0-16516 GCF_000690835.1 Fulmarus glacialis
GGGCCTGTTGCGATAGAACAAGGGGTAATGTTTTTAAACTAAAAGGTAGATTTAGACTAGATTTAAAGAAGACTTTTTTTACAATGAGGGTGGTGAAACACTGGCACAGGTTGCCCAGAGCGGTGGTAGATGCCCCAACCCTGGAAACATTCAACTGATGGGGCTCTGAGCAACCTGATGTAGTTGAAGATGTCCCTGCCCACGGCAGGGGGGTTGGACTAGATGACCTTTAAAGGTCCCTTCCAACCCAAACTATTCTATGATTCTATGATTAGTGAGAAGCAAAGTTGTCTGTGGACTGAATATGGGAGCTGGCAGGAATTCTAGTTGTACCATGGACTCCCATGGCCTTGGATAGGATAAATAATCAGTCACCCAGCTGATTTTTGGAGTAACAAACCTTCTGCCCACCACACATGGCATTGTGAGGAAGAGGCAAGATCCAGCCCTGGCTACTGACATGGATCACAAAACTGCATGGAGAGTATATTTTGCACTGGCTTTTGAAAATGCTGGATTCTAGAGATTAGTGTGAGGTAGAAACTCAGGCCTTAAAATGCGTTATCCATCTGGTAGGACTTACGCTGGTGTTTAAAAGACAGAAGATGAGCTCTCTTCTTATCCCCTATTCTGGACGGACAAGGGCATTGATTCCTGTATCAGTGCACCCCTTGGTGCTGGAGGATGGATGGACACCGGTTGACCTGCCATTTGCTGTGAGGATAGAAGAGCTGCCTGTGGGGAGGGGGGAGCTAGTGGCTAACTTGCCTTGCTTAAGATGAAGCCGGAGGGGTCTGTTCAAAAGGGAGCACATAAGAGAAAAGCAGTGTGGTGAGTTGGGTTCTTCGATGCAACCCGTTTTTCAGGGTTTTTTTAACCTCCAGTTTTCGTGCATTGTACAGACTAAGATGCCGGGTAGAGTCTGAAGATGATTTGAAATGCTTCAAGAATTACCACAAAAGCTTTCTTTCCACTACTAGCTTTACATCTTTCTACAGCTGGCTTTAATTCTTTCTTTTCCTCCTTGGTTTGTTAATGCCTTTTGCCATTCTGGTGTGCTGCTCCGGGGTATCACAAGGGAGTGAAACACCACATCACTGGTCAGTGAACTAGCTGGGAGAAACATTTATAAAGAGTGGGCTACAGGCCAAAGCTAGGCTAAGGACCTAAGGGCCTGATCCTGTGACCCCCACACAGACCCACCTCTGCAGGAAATCAACAGGACATGGGTTCCCAGAAGAATTTCAGGGTTTGGTCTTGGGCTGCTGAAGTGGGGAGAAAATGCAGGTGCTTAAGTTCAATCTTCTATGTTTAGTGTGGAACGCTGAGTGATGACAGCCCTAATGAGAACCTGACGGAGAGAGTTCTGCAGGATGCGCAGCGCTTGTTCCTGATGAACGATGTCGTGCAGCCGGTGACTGTAGATCCATATGTGACTCAGGACAGCATTCGATTTTCCAAACTGGTGGTTGATATTGTTCAAGGGAAGGATACTCTCTACCATGTGATGTATATTGGGACAGGTAAGAGCATCAGGGCTTAAGGAAGTTCCCTCCACTTGCTCGTAGACCTAGCAGCCCTAGTAGCCTGGTTGTGACATCATTACACAGTTGTCATTCAATATCATTTTGGCACAAAACTGCATGGAAATTAGTTTGCTTGAGTAAATTAAAAGCAGGATGGAGGACTTGAGGCAGAATCCCAAGTGAGCAGACCATAAATCTACATTGTGTTTAAAAACAACAATAACATTTTTCTTCTGTTTATAAAAACATGTTTCAACTAATCAGACTAATACATAACAGCGGGGAAGAGCAAAGGTCGCTGAAATGCTCTGTGGTTTTGTGCACGTAAGTTGCCTCTCTGTGCTATGACATACTCATCTCTAAATAAGCAATAATAGTACCTAACCTCCAGGCTTGCCCAAGGTTTTAATTATTTCTTTCTTTGCACTTCTGTGTGCCTACTGGTGTATGACTCCTAGTGCTTTCGGGAATGGGCATGCCCTGAAGTGTAATGCAGATGGGGAAGCTGAGGCAAATGCTTTTTTGTGGTAGCATAGCGAGCCAGTGTAGAGTTAAGTATATGATTTAGTCTCTTGATTTCTACTGCCATCCTCTAATTAGCAGGACACATTGCCTCTTCTGAAAAGCACACATATCTTGGATAAATGAAAGATGCTGAAGAAGGACAAAGTGTTATAAATGGTTGTCTTAGCCCATATTCATACTAATGATAGAGGTTAAATTAAATAGTTTGATTAATCAGAGCATATGGCCAGCCTCATGGGTATAATGTTGTTATCCTCTATTGCAGAAGCTTTGACTTTAGAATGAGATGGATTGCCTCCGTAAGTGTTAGTTTAATCTCACATCTGAATGCAGAGTCATTGCCTCATTCTCATGTTACCACCTTCCAGGACTGTGTCATAATTTATCTAACTTTTACCACCACTTACTTCAAAAGTGATCATCTTGGATGTGTTCTAGTAACATTCCCACTGTGGGAGCCTCCATGGACATTGATTATGATGAGAAGATTGGACTTAAATGGAAATACAACATGGTTCTGCTATTTTCATATCTTGATATTTTAAGTGAGGAGTCCCAGCTACAAAGGCTGAGAGAAAGCTGGGATACTTTCTGTCTCGTATCGTTTGTGTAGAAAGGTTCATTGCCATAACCTTACCTCCTTATCTGTGTTTGCATTCTGGCCGTGGTTAGTGGTGACTGAAGAGAAAGCTCTGCTGGACCTGAAACATTTAAACCAGTCAAATGCTTCAGTAGAGACAGCCCTGCCCAGAGGCAGCCCTGAACACAAACCCAGTCCTGAGATAAACCAAGCTCAAACTTGGGCCTCAGTCATGTTCCACACTTAAGGTCCTCCTAAGTGAAAGAGAAGCTTTGCATGGCAGCCAGCGCCGCCACTGTAAATTGCTGAGCCTTGGCACCAATACAGAAGTTATTGGGATGGAAAGATTAAGCTTCAGGAACAATCGGAGCTGACAGATCTCTTTGGAGTTTTAATGAAAAATGGTGTGGTTGCCCCCTTTTCCCCAGCATAAATCTCCCACAGTTTATCAGATCTTTAAATTGTTTAGCTAAGAGCACTGTGAGCACAAACATACATGTTTCTGTGTATGCACTGCTCATGCCATAACATCCCCTTGTCAGGCTGGCAGGATGGCTTCTTCCAGGAAGAGGATCAATTAGATCCGTGACCCATGCAGTCATTACGGAGGCCTCTGAGATTTCCAGCAGGGCCGCTGCATCTGTTGTCATCTGTCATGGCATCAAGTCCCACCGATCTGCTCTATAAACCAAAAGAAATATAGACTCGAGGCACCAGAAATGATCCCTGCTATCTCAGGTCACCTTGCTGTATAACTCACTGGTAACAGGACCAGAGTCTTTTCTGCGTCAGTGCTCCAACTGGGAAATTTTTCCAGGTACTCACTCTCCAGATGGTTTACATCCTTCTGGCTTCCCATTAAAATGCATTCAGACGGTTTCTGTAATGCCTGAGAACTGCTGAGGATTGTAACCATGTGGCTGGAGCACTCTCGACCATGGTAAACAAGTGACCCAGAACTAGGTTTAAAGCAGCTGTGTAAAGGTGACATTAATATTTCACTCTTTGGGCAGGTATGGAATGAAGCCAATGCCTCGAAGATTTACTTGTGCCTTGTTTCTTGTTCCATTAGAGTATGGCACCATCTTGAAGGCCCTTTCTACCACTAACAGGAGCCTGAGGAGCTGTTATTTAGAGGAAATGCAGATCCTCCCTGACGGACAACGGGAAGCAATCAAGAGCCTCCAAATCCTGCACAGCGACAGGTCACTCTTTGTGGGCTTAAATAATGGAGTGCTAAAAATTCCTCTGGAGAGATGCTCCATGTACAGAACAGAAGGGTAAGCAAATTTACAGCTCTGATACATTCCACTTCAGCCTAAAAAGAAAAGCACCAGGGAAACATATTCTAGTCTGATTTGGTTTAGAATGCTTTTTTTCATCACTACAAGACAAAAGACACTGTTGGAAGTGCATCTTCTGATAGATACATTCATGACAGGAGCAATGAGAATGAGCAATATTTTTTTGGTAAATATTAATTAATCCTCATCAGAAATTAATTGTGTGTTTACCATGAAAGGACTTACAATATTTACTACTTTTTTTTTAACTTGACATTTCCGTGTTGCTTTGATTAACTCCATGTGTTTTGCTGATGGTTCTTATTGGCAGTATGGCTGCAGGTTTCTGAATTTGGGTTGCAGCCAGCCTATCCTGGCTTATCCGAGTCATCACCTCTCAAACCTCTGATGAGGCAGGGCTGGGCTGCGTGGCAACTTGTTACTGCTTTTGGAACCCAATACCTCATCTCAACTATGTGTGACACCTCTTACACCTGGACAGATTCTATGCCTTGATTGTACCTTTTAAAGAGAGTAGGAAAAAAGGCTTTTTTTAATTGTCAGCCCTGGTGCCAGAGCAGTTTTCCACCCAGAAATGTGTGTAGGTTTTTGCATCCAAATGGTATCCCCCCATTTAAGCAGGTGAAAAGATAGCAACTGATTGAGACATACGCTCAAATAATCTCCCTGAGTGTGTAGCAGGGTCTGCTGTGGGTAATTTCTTGTTTACATCTCTTAGAAACATTCTTCCTTCTCCTCTCTTGCTTTTGCCTTGCTTTCCTTGATGAGAGTTTTGTCTGAAACTGATGTTCTCTGTGCTAGACAAGAGGAAGGAATTTGTTAGCAACGTCTAAACGGATTCCCTCTTTCATGGCCTACTGCAATATGTCCCTGTTCTCTTGCCAAAAAAACTGATATAGAAAATGTCACCATCATTTTTTTTTCAACAAGTAGAGTTTATCTATCAGCTTGTACTAAATTCATGTCCGTCTAAATATAAAAATGCCAGCTCTTTCTATTTTTACTGAACCCCTTAATTATCCCTTTCAGAAAATATAACTTGGTCATTACTGTAAATTTGACACAGAATTGTTTAGTGTGTAAAGTTACTTATACAGACATGCTGACGCAGCAGTGTTTAGTAAGAGAAAGAGAACCACAGCTGGAAGATGCCATCCTGTCCTCAGCCTTTAAAAACAGAGATTTAAAAAGGTAGAACGTAACAGCTGTCCTCTTAAGGCTGTCCTGGAGAGTTTCAGTTTGGGAATATTTATGTGTGTATACATATATATGATCCAATTTCAAGAGAAATGAGTTCTTCCTTTTCTTTCTTTCCTAATCTTGAGTTCAGCTTTCCAGTAATTTATAGATCGTGTCCCAGTTTCAGCCTGCGTAAGTACTTGATATGACACTTCTCTTAAAACTTAAATGGTGGAGGTTTGCTCAACTGCCTAAAAAAGGCACAAGTAGGGAAAAAGCAGCAGTGGCTGGAGGGCAGAAGGGTGGGGGTACCTCACAGGAGCACCATCTATTTAGGACCTAAGGGCTGCAGCACAGTATAGTGCTGTATAACCTTATCCCAGCAAAACAGAAACCCGGCTCCAAAGAGGTTCCCTTGCACGCTGGTGGCCACAAGCAGCCTCAGTTTTATGCATTGTACAGCACTGAGTCCTGGCAGAAATTACTGGGAAGCTTGTGTGCCAAGACTGGTTTTTTCTAAAACAAACTTTCTGGAGGCATTTTTCAGTGAAATAAGGAAGCAGTCCAGCTCTTTGTGGGATGGAGACTCAGACTTTTCCTCCATTGACTAGTTTCATGCTACTTTTAGGCAATTTAAGCTAGCCGCTGGGCTATACCAAAGTACACAAGATATGGTCTCCTGACAGTGTGGTGGGTGCTTACATTTGGTGATGTGGGAGGTCAGAATTTGTTGAATTCGGGTGCTGGCCAGGTAGTGTACTTGTGTACATTGTAATGGATCCTTTGTCTCATGGCTGAGTCTTGTGGAGGGACTCTGCATTTGAAAGAAGGAGGGAAAAAAGAAGAAAACTTAGGAAAGCCAAGGCAGGCAATTATTTATTTATTTGTTTGAAAGCATATTTGTGATATTATTCTTAATTTTTAAGCTAAGCTTTTTTTTTGTAGGAAATTACTCAACTGCGAATTTTTCAGCTGCAAATGTTGGAACCCTTTTTCCCCTTAGCATCCTGGCTATGTAGGTGATAAGTCAACTTGGCCTCCTTTATATTTCTTTCAATACTGAACAGTATCAAGAAGGATGTTTTAATTTCCTCCAGTGCATTCCACCTGGCACTTCTCCTGGGCTGTGATTTATTGCTTATTGTTGTGTCCATGTTTAATACATGCCAATATACAGCCACCACGGGAAGAAGGGCTCCCGCCCCTACAACACCCCCTGCTTACTTTTTTGTTGTGCTGTGACTTCTTGACTGGCCTCCCTGAAAAGCTCTGGTTTCAGCAGTTTTTATAATCTAATTGTTTTAATGGGGGCTCAGGAAGCTTGGAGGTGATGGAGAATTTGTGCCTCCCAGGCAGGAATACCACAACACTGTTTGTTTTCTTTGGCTGTGCCTCATGTTATCAGGAAACTTTGCAGCCTTTTACACCCTGGGGGCTGATGTGGGTTCTTGATTGCTGACTTAGAGCTCTTGCCTTCACGCTGCCTTCTCCCTTCTCTCTGGAATGCGCGATCATGTATCGAGAGAAAATTGATCCTAGCATTGATCCCCTCCAGTGATCCCTGCTGCTCTGCTGCTTTAAAACCTCGGCGCTTGGTACCCAGGCTCAAAAATGGGACAAAGGAAAAAGCAGCAGCGAAGGAAAGAGATGGAAAGGGAAAAGGATTTCTGCCATCTCCTTTACTGTTTGTTTATTGACACGGCACCAATTTAATCTCTTAAATGGTGACCAGTAACTCAGCCCCATGTCTTGATGTAGTTCATTGACCCAATATATTTTTGGGTGTCTGAGCAGTGTTTTGTGTGTGCCCACTGACCTGTCTCAATTTGTCTTTTCAGAACAGCCAGGCTTAGCAACAGGGCAACGGGAAGACATCTGTAATGTCAGCTGCCCAAATTTACAGGCTGGACTTGGCTGCAGGGACCTTGCCTTGTGCGTGTGTTTTCCTGATGTGCTTCAGTGCTGCTGTTCCCCACTCTCGCTGGAGTGGGACTATTAGGAAGATGTCCAATGCAAGCAAAACCTACAAGCCCTTTGAACATGCAACGTGTTTTGAAGGCTGCTTTGCTGGGTGGTAGCTTGGCTGTGCTTGCTGCTGGATTTTGCATGGCTTTGAAATCTTTGTAACCTCCCTGCAATTTTCAAATGAGCTTGGATTTTTACCTCAAGTTGCCCCCGAGCTTTGGGGAGGGATATTTGGAGAGCCAGCAGTGCAGCTTTATCACTGACACCACCATATCTCTAGAATGTGTCTGAACAAAATCCTGAATCTGAATTTTAGAGAAGTGAGGACTTCAGATCTGGACCATTATTTTCAGGTGGGGCCTACCTGTAGGGGTAGTTTAGTAATTTTTTCAAAGGGTGGGGTGAGATTATTCATTTTAGGAATTGCAATCAAACAGGTAGGAAAATGAAGCTGGTTGTTGTAGGGAACAGTTTGTGATCTCTTTCTATTGCCCTTTTGCAGCATCAGGGCCGTGGGTCTCTGAGCAGACAGAAACCCTGAGGCAAGCCTTGGAGTGATTTTGTAGCCGTTTTTCGATTACACATTCAAATGAGGAAAAGAAAATGTGTTTGAGAATGAGACCAAAGGGTCTCTTGAATATCCACCTTTTCTGCTCTGCCTGTCCTGAGCAGTTTATTTTAATACACTTTATGTTGATATTCATTCTTTCCTCTTCCTCCCTCCAGTTTTCTGCATAAAATTTGCAGTTCGCATGATGCAGGCTGCAATTTTGGGATGTACAGTGTGGTTCTGAGAACAGTTTGGCTTGCCTGTCCTCTCCCTGTCGTGCTGTATCCCACGTGTGGGTATCCCATCAGGTTGCGCGAGTGCCACTTCAGGTCAACCTCATGCCAGTGGAGATACTCCTGCTTCTGAGGCTATGGGGAGAGCCAGATCCTCTTGCGTGCAGCTATGACATGCTCTCATTTGAACTCTGCCTGCTTTTTTGACCCTTTTGCTGGGAGTTTGCTGTTGAGTGATGCTGTGCTTTTGCCCTCCTACTTGGCCTAAATTCTGCCATACATCCCCTCTGGCCATGGTGCTTAATGCAAAGCTAGCAGAAATGACTCAGCTGACAAGTACTCTTATATGCTGACTTGAGATCTGTATGAGAAACACAATTCACCTCTAAATAGCTCTGGGCCAGTGATCAGACAACTGAATACATATAGGTGAGTAACTCCTGAAATGGCTCCAGGGAGTTTTCGGAAGAAAAGGGTCAGCAGCAGCAGTAAAGAAGCAGAGAGTTTTCTGCCCTCTTTCTCTCTCCAAAGTGCAAAACTGGAGCTCCAAGCAGGGTCCCTGTACCATGTCCACACTTCGTTTTAGGGGGGTTGAGATATCGGATGGAGGATTGCTTTGGTGGTTATTGTGATTTTCTTCCTTTTTTTACTCCTTATATGGTGCAAAATCCTCTGTAACAAAGGAATGAAACACTTGAATTTAGGATTGCAAAACCAGAATTACAGGATTACCAAATTTCAGGAGTGAAACTGTTGGGGAGCTTAATTGGAGAAATAATACAGTCTGGGAAGAGATCTAAAAATTTCCCAGTTTTGGGGAAAAAAAAATTCAATATGGGCTGTAAATCCTCTGACCTCTTCATCAGAATGACGATAGTTCCTCGAAGGACAAACAAGGAACTATTGTTGGGTAAAAAGCACGAGAGAGAAAATGTTAAAAGAGGTAGGGGAGGGAACAAAGCAGAGACTGTTGTTCAGTGGAGCCCAGCATCCAGCAGGTCGCTGAGGTGACGTTGACAGCCAGATTGTTCATCAAAGACCTTGAAAATCCAGCCCCTTCTTCTGAGCTGAGGCTGTTGAAAATCTGGCCCCGATTTTGTTTTGAAAATCTTCTCCCTGCAAGTTTTAGAAAATATCCAGCACGTTGAACATCCTTTTAAAAATAGAGGCAAAAGGAAATGTAACAGCCTACAAAAAATGTTGTGATAAAGCTTAATCATCAATTTCCATCTGCTTTGGCTGATATGGCCTCTCCAAAATTAAGGGAATTTGCTAATTATTGTACCACCAATAATGCTGAAAAGCTTTGGAAGACTTCAGAGGCAGAAAGGAGAGTGCTCAGCCCAATCTTTTGTCATCCACAGTATCCAATAATACATCAGAATAAATCACTAAACATCTGGTTTGGCATTCTGGTTGCATTTAAGTAAATAGCGAGACTCCCACTGACAGAGAATGAAGACATCAAACAGAACCATGATCACTAAAGCTCTTGGAAAGAATGAAGTTTGGTAGATGAAATGGATCTGTGTTCTTTAAATAGAAGTACAATATTATACCATTTTCTCTATCCTGAAAACACATTTGCATCTGCTGTAGCAGGCAATTACTCCCATTTTCTTTAATGTAGCTGCTTATATATGTAAAGTTAAGCGCATCCATACTGTTTGCAGGATATGGACCTTTAAGATTTGAGGGCATGGTACAGGTCTAAGAAAATTGGATCTCAGGATAGCAGGTGAAGAGCTTCATTTGAACGGTCTGGGAAAGGGATGTGGCCATGTGTGTCTGAAATTGGAAAAAAAAAAAGAAGGCAAGGGTAAGCGGCAATGTAGTGAGCAGGGGCATGTTTCCAGTAAGATGCCAGAGAAATTGGTTTTCAGTTTCATCTTATTTGACATTATCTTTAATGGCATGAAAGAAACAAAATAGCATACTTTGTAGATGGCATTTAAGTATGAAGGAATCACAAATAACAGCGAGGAGAGAAATGCAATGTGGGGCCAGTAGGGAAGCCAGCAAGAGGCTGAGTTTGAGGAATAAGCATGTGCTGAGATTGCTGGTGTTTGCGTCACTGAAAAAGAGAGGACACGGGATGAAAGAGTATAAAGAGGCCCTCCTCTGAACCACAGTTTTTCCCATTTCTATTAAATGGGAACCATAAACCATGCTTTATATTCATTTTAAGCTGCCTGTACACTTTTAAGCTCCCACTTTTAGCTCTAAACTATGTAAATGGCTCCAAGTGATGGTAGTGTGGCAGAAGGGCAATTTAGCAGTAGCCAGAGTCCGGAGTTACGCAACTGCTGAAACAGATGAAGGTCACTTCAGAAAAAGCCAGACAAAATCAGCTAATTTCAGGGCACACTGCCATTCGTCTCCTTACTATCATGACTTGGGGGGCTTTGGATTTGCTAGGAGGGAGGAAAAAGCAGAGAGCCTGAACATGCTGAGGGCTTTTGTTTGCTCCTTATTTTTAAAGCGTACTGCCAACATGACTTAGCTCGCAAGATCGAGAACGGTTTAGCGTATGGATCCTTTTACCTCTAGCAGGCTGGCTTTAGGCCAACTCAGATCAATGATGTCTAAAAGTCGTTACCATCTGATGCTTGCTAGGTGGGCTATGTGAAATTAGTTTCAACACAGTGGCGACTGACAGGAAAGCAGGTAGTTTTCTTGGAATATGTAGTATTAGGATGACATCGATGCTATTGTTATACAAAGAAGATTAATAACTAAAGCTACCAGCAAGCCCCAGAGCAGATATCCATTGCATCTGTCAATTCTTGCAATTTGCTACTATTATGTCATAAGATTTGTATTCTAGGCAATGGTCATATTCAGCGACAAGGCTCCTGATACAAAGAGTCTACAGCCTTACTGCTGCCATGGCTGGCCTGCTTCATGTCTCAAGCTTCCAGGCAGCATTTGCAGTGTAAAACATAAATGTGTCCAATGTTAATACCGAACGAATATATTGCTACAGATGCGTCATTAACTTTTTATTAGGAGATGTGCTGTTTTACCTGTTTGGGGAGGAGGAAATATCTGGAGCCAGAGCAAATTTGTTACTGTTGGTTTAAGTTTAAAATTTAAGTACATATAAGTACATAAAATATATATGGGTTGTAGAAAAACATAATATTGTACTGTCTAGTGTCTTTTACATGTCAAAATACCAAAGTACTATAGATCTATGGGAACACTCCAGTCTGCAAAGGGGTAGGGCTGGATTTCAAGAATATCCATTTACTTAAGTGATGTTGTCTCTTGTTAAAAAGTGGAATGGACATTGTTTGATGGCATTTTTATAACTACATGGGAAAAAGCAATGGAGAATATGTTGGCAGGAGCATTTTGCCCCTTATGCAATATTAAAATAGCCCTGCATTGGACAAGAGATGTGTTAGATCCTCAGAGTGGAGTAGGTGGTCTAATATTTATTTGCCTTTTTCAACATACATAATCTACAAAGGCTCTGTCTAGCTGAATCTACATCTTGTTGAACAGAGAATAATTACCCAGAGCTTAACAAAATCCAACTTTCACAAAGGAGCTGCTTGAATATGGATTACTTTGTGCAGCCTGGGTGACAACTGTAGACTGTTTTCAGGTTTCTTTATCATCACTCACATTTCTAAGTTTTCTGCCTTTGCAGTTTTCTTTCCCTTCCTAAGTTCCCATTTTAGCATAATTTGTGTTCTTAAATCATCAGCATCTTGCAGAGGCTACGTAAAGCACCTGTCTCTGTCCCTTGCAGTGGATTTGCTCTTGCCTAAACCACCCTTGTTCCCATTCCACCTACACCACCAGACTACAGGAATTTGCCACTTCACACAGAAGTCTCAGATCTGCAACCACAGAGCAGAAATGCGGGAGCAGAGCACATCTTAATCTGACAGCCGCCTCCAGACACTGACTGACACAGGGCAGAGACAGGGAATAACACTTGAGTGCACTGATTTGCCCAAGATGCCTTTCCAAAAGGATGTCTAGTCCCCTCTGCCTCTTTCCATATGGCAGCCCTGGGGGGCATGTTTTCTTAAGGCTCAAAAGCCTGCTGAGGCTCGGAAACAGTTGTGCTTCGCAATCCAGACAAACATGCCCTGCATTCAGGAATTCCTTCTGGCTATTCCTTTCATTAGGACTTTAATAGTATCTGAGTTTTCTTGTGGATGACTGATCCCATCTCTGGTAGTCAGAGGCCCTCTGTACTTCTGTTTTTATTAGAGGTCAGTTTTGTTTGGCACAGTGACAAGAGTTTCTAATAGTGTTTGTGAAGGAACACTTATTCATTTTTTTTAATAACCTGCTTTACTGATGTAAACATAAATCCAGATTTAATCAGAATTTTTCTCGGGATGGCATTAATCTTCATATTTGAATAAATGCAATGTTGTTTTATTTCACGGCTTTAAAAATAAAAATAAACATCTATCCAATAAAGAAGTCACTGTTGCTAAAAGGTGATGGAATGGGATGTCAGAAAGTAAGAAATGGAATAGTTTGTTCTGTAGATTGTGCGAGGCCATAATCTATAAACCACAATCGATTTAAGTGATATTGAAAATGGTAGGGCAGGAGGTGGAAACTAGCAAGCCAAGGTCCCTGATGTGGAAAGGAAAATGAGGTGAAACTGCCTCTGAAAATCCTCTGTCTGTGTACTGTTTCTTTCAAATAAGTTACATGCATTTGGCTCATAAATGGACTTCAGTTTTAGAGGTCGTTTTACACCATAGCTTTAATTTATGCATTCAAAACAAATCACGTGCAGAGCGGTAATCACTGATGCTAAGCATGTGTGGGTGATAAATTACACACGCACACAACACACACACACTTCAGCTTCTCTGCCTCTGCATCCAATATCAAATGCCAAAATACCAAACCTTGTCTGTCCAGATTAACGTCAACTGTACCCCTCACAGTGGTGGTACCTGTGAGCTGTAGTATGCTCTTCCCGAGTAGTGCCCTGCTCCACAAATAGCCCCATTAATTGCTTATGAAGTACGTGGCTACTCGTGTTGAGGAAAGGGCAGTAGCATCCAGCATGGAATATGTTGTGTTCACCAGCAGAGAAATGAAGCTGCTACTTGACCAGCGTCTGACTAAAGCAGCTCAGTTCCACTTGGCTTCTCTTCTCAGTGGGGAAAGATAATGGATTTGTACAGGTCACTAACTCATCTCTGCACTTTGAATTTTTAAAGGTACCAAAATTAAAGGGATTGTTTGAATGTCTGGTGCTTTTTTTCCTTTCTAATCTTATTTTCTTAAGCCACGAACATCCTTTTGATTCTTATTCTTCTCTTTTCATGCCATGTGGCTTTAGGGAAGACAGAAAAAAAAAAGCTATTGAGGTTGTCAGTAATTATGATTTGGTTGGCTGGAAGCTAATATGATTATTTGTTTAGTTCATCCCCTCCGCAGGTTGATAGCAATGGGACAGTAAGCTAACCTTGTCAGGAAATACCTGTCTGCCAAACACAGCCTCATGCTTGCAACTAACAGATACAGCTAAAACCCCCTTATTGCTTGCAAAGGGCTGTTCCCTTGGAGTTAATTGCTCGAAGACTGCAACAAACCAGTGTGAAATTCTGAGGTCTTATTCCCCAAAAGAGCAAGGCGAACTCCTGTGCTGCCCATGCTCCTGAGATGCTGAGCACAGATGAGTGTTGCTCAGTGCCTTGCAGGATCAGGCTTATAAATGTTTGCACCACACCAGTTGATAGTGCTGCTATCTCTGTGCCTCTAACGAACTAACTGGTGATGCCCCTGGGGGTTTAAAGGACTAGGTGCTATGACAGTTATCGTATCTCCTTGGCAAATGTGATGTTCACTGCAGGTTCCAGACTCATCAGCAAAACTGCCGAACCCTCTCCTGGCGCAGTGGCAGGGTTTTGTGAGTAAACACAGTTTGGGAAGGGAGCTTCTCAGTCTTTGGGTCTAGAGCCCTGCCTCTGCTGACCATCACGTCCGTCATTCCATTCCTATTTACTTTTAGTCATCAAAAAGGAGTGAGAAAGAGGTAAATGAAAAGAAAGGGAATGAAAACTGGGAGAGCAAGCACGTCTTGGCAGATGAGAGGAGCAGAGTCCTTCAGTGTGAATGCTCTGGGTGACAGTTTTGTGGCTTTTGGTACAAAATTGCATTTTTGTGTCTTCTGTCTGGTAGTAAGAATGGGAAGAAGCTCTAGTAATTGTTTCTTTCCTTCGGTCTGTCGAAGCCTAATCTCTTGGGTCTGGTTCTATTGATTTGATGATCCATTTATTACACAGTCTAAAGTTTTTACTCTCACGCAAAAATGACCAAAAGATGAAGTTATCAAGACCTAGAGCAAATTAAAGTGGGAATAAAAAACTTTTGAACTACAGATGTTTAAGCTTTAATGAAGATTCTGAAAGAAGACATCATTCAGGCTATTACAAAAAAGGAGATCTTGGGCAGGACCAGCATCTTGGAAGCAGAACCCTTTTTACAGCACATGCTATTAGTGAAGGCTCAGCACCGCCAGGCTTCAAAGGCCCCATAAAAACTCTTTTGAGTCATAGGTAAGAGTTTCCATTGACTTCAGCGGACTGTGGATAGTGCCCCACTTGCAGAGTCTTAATCCTTTGTGTTATACCAGATCACTGCTGTAGAAATGATTGCAACAGCGAACAACAGGGAGCTTACAGCTCCCAAACAGCAAGCAGCAGGTGAGCTCTTATGAGTAAGAACTTATTTTCATGCAAATGTCCTTGGTAAGTGAGAATAAGGATCCAGAGAAAAAAATACCTTGAATAGGAGATACAAATGGAATTGTTTTTCACTTGAGTGTTTTCAGTGTATGCTTTTATGCCTCAGATAAGACATTTATTGTGAGGCAATGAATTAAAGTGAATCGCTATTGATAGTAATGCCCTGTCATAATAAATCCAACCTCTTAGATATCCATCAAGAGGTATTCTCCCGAGTCCTCACCGAACGCACTACAGTTAGTCGATGGCCAGAGGGGAACTGAGGGCACAGACCCTGTGGTATCATTACCATCTTACTTCCACAAGCATCCCACTTTGTGGGATTTCATTAACTAAGTCGTTAGCATTAATATAGCCAGTGTTAACCTGCTATGCTCGGGTAGTCTTCTGGGATAATGGGTTCCCTCTACCTGTGTGAATTACGATGGGAGACGATAGCGTGTCGTTAGTTCCTTGAGGCATGGCCAGCCTGCCACTGAGGAGACCTAAGTGTAGTGTTCCCTGTATGTATGGTATGAAATCTGGCCCCACTGAGCCAGTGGCAGAAGTCCCATTGCCTTTGAAACATCAGAATTTCATCATAGCATGTAAACGCCTTTGTATCTTATTTCATAGTATTTACATACTGCCCTGTGAGACGTCGGGTCCCACAGCCTTTGTGAGACTTTTCAGCGGTATCATAATACGGAGTGGTATTTACACGTAAACATTTCAATTTATTTTTTGTTCTGAGCACAGGGAAATGCTGTGATGTCTTTACATTTTCCATACCATGGTGCCTGATCTACTAAGAAAGACAGCATATTTCTGAAGCATTTTGATCTGCGTGTGCATGTATGCATACATATATTTTTCTTTTGGTGTGCGTTTGCTGGTGTGGTTTTATCTTTTAACGACATAAATAGCGATATATATTCTAAAGATATTGTAAGGATATAAATTAGGGTGGATTTTGAAGTGTTCACTTAAAGTATTTGCCAGAAATGTTATTCTCTTGCAGTAATGCACATTGTAATGCTTTTCCTGCTTACAAAAGGAAAAAAAATGGAGCAAATTGTGTGTAAGTAAATACATTCCTCCTCACCCTTAAGTGTATCGCTGTCAGCTGATATAATAGGTTTCTCACCAGAGTTGAGGCAGATGAGTGGGCTCTGAATCCTGAAGGGAGGCAGGCAGCATAGCTATTTTGTTTTTAGATTTCAAATGGTTTTGAGCGCCTGCCGTCAAACGGGGAGAAGTCCCGGGCTTTGATGGTTGTTAAATTACAGAGCGCGCGTTTTGACAACCCAGCAGAGCCCGGGCTGGGTAGGAATTCATTACACCCATGATGCAGAACGCAGGGACGGCACAGCGCGGGGTGGCCGTAGCTGCCCGCCAACAAGCACTGCACCGGGCTTTTCCTGGGGCCCAGCATCATGGCCTTCTGGCGGCTCTGCAGCTCGGTTCTGATGGCCCGTCAGCTGGGGGTCAGTGGCGGTGGCAGGGGAACGGGCTGTGATTCATTGAGTGCTCCGTTAGGGATCTGTAGCTCTCCACTCTCAGCCAAGAGCAGCACATTAGCTACATGACATACATTATGATAGTGCCAGCAAAGTGGTCAGTGCCTAATCGGGATATATTGCAGCCTGCGGAGTGGCTGAGGGCTGCAGCACAGAACATATGGAGATTATTTCCTGAATTTATGCAGCGCATGTTTTCCTATAAATTAAATTCAGAGAAGATGTGTATCATAATAGGGTGATACTCACAACAGCCTTCCCTGTTATGAATTACAATGACCTCTCTCAGCTCACTGGGTGCCCAGCGAAATGGCTTCATGCAGTTGGAAACAATAGCACATACGTGGTGTCAGGGTCAGAAAGCCTGACCAAAAAGCTCTCTTAACTAAAAGCAGTGGCTTTTTTCTTCCCCGCCCCC
>NW_009215393.1:16537-59761 GCF_000690835.1 Fulmarus glacialis
CCCCCCGTTGCTTCTCTCATTCTTATTCTTCTCTCTAGAAACCACCCAGTTTCCTCCTGAAGGGCCGAGTTACCGAGAGGGTGGGCAGATGCCCCAGTGTCTGCTCAGTAATGAACAGGGTGCTGCCCTTGCTGAGGGGCTGCTGGACGGCAAAGGCAGCTCTGGACGTGGTGGCAGCCCCACTTTGTGGATGAGGGCGGTGTGGGTTGCCAAAACAGCAGGATGGGGGTCCTTAGTAAGAACAATTAGCGAAGCAGCACGTGTCCCTTCTGTGTCCTTGGACTGAGGATCCCGAGACTTTCTCAGCAAATATTTGATGTTCTGTTGCCTGGGGCTTGGACAAACTCATCTTTGCCTTTTCCTTGGGTGTGCTGAAGCAGCTGAAAGAAAAATGTAGTAGAGACAGTAGAGAAGTGTAGTAGAGACCTTCCTAAAGCATGAAAGATAAAGTTATGTTCCTTACAATTCTGTGTGTGAAATCTTTAGTAGAGGAAATGTGGGAGCTGCCATGTAGGAGCAAACTGGAAACTCATAATTAAAATATAAATATATGCATGTGATGTGTGTCTGTGTGTGTGTGTGTGTATATATATAAAGCAATGGTACCAGACAGCAAAACAGTCTAGGTTTTGCTTTGGGGCAAATTGCTGTGGAGTCAGTACAGACTGATAGAGTGCTTTCAGCTGTGCTTAAGGGACTTGCTTTTTCATTTGCGGCTGATTACAAGCTAATAGGATTTCAAAGATTTCTGGGAGGGAACAGTTCACATCTCATTGCATTTGATTCTTTTTTTTTCTTTTTTTTTGATGTTTCATTTATCATACTGATACCTACCCTTAGAATAATTTTTATTACTCTTCTGTTTAACTTCTTGAACTGAATTTTTCCCCTTGGTCCCTTGCTGCTGTCTAATTGGCAGTTTTCAAATCATTTGGGACTTTTGGAAAGATCCTACCAGCCTTTTGTGTGATAGAAGAGAACGGATCATTGGAATAAAAAATAACGTTGTGAATCTTTTTAGGTTTAGCCCTCTCTTCTTTGTCTTTCACTAATACATGCATGATGTGGCTTGTACTGTTATGTTTTCTTAATGAAAATTAAGAATTTGAAAGCAACTCATGGGAACAACCAATACAGCTGAATTTTATCAGTACAAACTAATTCTGTGACTGACCTTCTCTGTTTAGCGGCAGTAGTAACCCTAGTTATTTTTCTTTAGCAGCTCACATGTTGGGAACACACACTTAGCCTGTAAATATGGATTCAGGAGGAAAATGAATACAGCAGTGTTCAAAGCAGCCAAAAGCTTAGAAATAATGTTCTGCTGTGACTTTTCCAAACCGACATCTTGATGTTGGGATTATAAATGAAACCATTGTTCCAGCAAAGGCCAAGACTAATAGAAAGCCTTTATTACTGGTCCATTGGCTAATTCTGCTTGTCTAACCCCTTTGGATAGACACAGTGTCAGAAAACATACTCACAGAGGTTGCTTTGTGTGAGATTTGGCCTGCTGAGTGATTACATGGGGGCACAAAGATATCTCAATGACAAGTGTTCTTTGACTAAAATTTGTAAAGTCATTTTCTTTCAAAAAGAATGAACTGATTTTTAATCTACAGCTTCTATGAGTGATATTTGCTTTGTGTTCTATCACCCTTCTATTTCGCTGTTTTCCCCTTCCAAGCAGGTAAACCTCTGCTTAGAAGAAATTGTTTCTTCTGCTGAGCTTCGGTGCAGTTGACAGCTGTCATATACAAGCACTATACTTGAATACATGTCTTTAGAGCTAGGCAGTGTTAAAGAGCTTTAATCTTTTCTCTTTGCACATGCAGGGAATGCCTAGGAGCCAGAGACCCCTATTGCGGCTGGGATAACAAGCAGAAGAGATGCACCACCATTGAGGACAGCTCCAACATGAGCCTGTGGACTCAAAATATTACTGAGTGCCCGGTAAGTGAAAGGAGTGGAAATATTTTCTATATACTGGTGTGTGAATGTGTGTGTATGTGCAGAAGGGAGAGAGAAAGTGAGTGTGTGGCAGCCTGATCAGGACTGGCTGTTAGGAGAACATGGAGAGCCCAGTGACACACAGTAACATCTGTGCACAGCCTCTTGTTTAGAGCACAGAGACCCCAAATGTATTTGTTTGCTCCAAAAGGGGGATGCCAAAGCAAGCAGTCAGTCCTCCTTATGCCCACCCATGCCTTAAGAAGATCGGATCATGCTGTTGGCTTACTGCTGAGAACCGTGTAAGCCCCAGGTGAAACTTGAGCTTTCTGAGGGCTGCTCCACTGTCTGCACCATTTCCTTGGCTTCCCTGCAGGTCAGGGAAATCGGAATAGCTGATGTACAGCGTCCTCGGGTAGCATCCAGTTCATTTTCCTCTTGGATCCCTGAGCTGGGCCCAGGAGACAATGCCGGTGAAGAAGTGTTGCACTGCCAGGAAGGGGCATCTAGGGAGCAGCAGAGAAACGGGGCATGCGTGGATGGTTTGCAGAGGGAATAAAAAGATGCAGTATGTACTAGAGAACAAGAGGGAAGGGGAGAGTGTATCCAAGAGAGGGAGCATAAGAAAAAGAGTGTTTGGTTCTAACTTCGATTTAGCAGACCAAAGACCAAATCTATGTGATATTTCAAGGAGATGGTCTTCTTTCCTTGCCCTGGTCTCCATGAGATGCAGCAGTTAAAAAAAAGTCTCTCTGCTTGAATCAGTTTGAGTTGGCTCTCCAGTTCCCTTCCCACCCTCCCACCCACCCTCCTCTGACGACAATATGCAGTTGCTGGCTGTGATCCCCAGAAGCCGTCTGGCCAAATTTAAACTGTACCTGCAAGGTGGTTGGGGAGGAAAACCAGTCTTGTTAAATAAATTGGGCAGGCGGAGAGGGGAGGAGAAATTCTCATTGATGTCCATTGTTATTATCTAATATCAATTAGCATGTTAATACTGCTAAGTCCAGTAGATAGAAAGAGTAGACTGGATGGGTTATATCTTCACTATGCTATTTCTTTCTGGAGGTGCTGGGATGTTTATTCCCCTTATCTTCCTTACTTCTCAGATATTTTCCCAGGAAATATTAGTCATTACTTCAATCCATCCTCAGCTTGGCAGGCTTAAGTTTTTCACTGATGGATTCAGAGGCTTGTGTGTTTATAACCCTCCTGTGTTGAACTGAGATGCAGTGCTTCTTGATTGCCCATGCTGTTATCTCGTCCTGCTTAATGCCTGTGTCTGTTGATAGGTGTGTGAGGTGTTAATCCTCTAGTTTGAACGTCTGCTGTGGTGCACACTAGGGAACAGGCTACTACAGATCATTGTTTCAAGGTCATAAAAATCCAGCACAGAATATTCGGGAGGTTTGGGTGTTCTTGGGGTGCTATTTACATTTGTTTTAGCAGTTCCATGTAGATTATTTTCCGTTTAGGTGCTCTCATTCTGGTGCATACATCAGCCTTGTACTCTTCGACTGACGGGCTGCCAAGCTGTTTAGAATCAACATGCAAGCGCTCTCTTTTTCGTTCTCCTCTGCCCCTCGCTGGAATGAATTCACATCTGGCATGGAGTGGGATGGCTCATTTAAGCACCTACGTTGGCAATATCCAAGTATTTCCTTGTGTTCAGTGCAGGATAAAGGTCATGGTCAACAGAGGCAAGAGTCTAGGGCAGCATGCACAAATGACCGCTTGAAAGGTGGGGGAATGCAGTGACCCAATGTCAAATTCCACTCTTGAAAAAGGCCTGTCTGGGAGTTTAGTTAGATGAGTTACTGTCTTAAGAAGTCCTGGCTTTTCTCACCCCATTTTCCTGGGCCGAGCACCAGGCGCTCAGCTGTGCTGGTACAGCTGTATGTGAGATCACACTCAAATGTGACATGCCGTAGATTAAAAGCACCCCTCCCAAATAAACTTCTCCTAACCCAGATAATGTCAGTGAGTTCTTCTGCAGTCTAGCCCACAAACAGATGTCCTGGCACAGCTGAGAGACTGGCATGCAGCAACTTTTAAAGCCAGAACTGGCATATTATTGAATTATATCCTACAGGGGCCAGGCATTTGTGTGAGTCAACCACAGCGCTAACACAACTTGACTGCTGCTCTTGTGCAAACATGCTTGTTCAGAGCTAGTCTGAACATCTTTGTACAGCACTACGTTGTACCACAGATTCCCACTCTCCAGCTTTAATATTAAGGGACCTTAGATAGACGGTTAATCATACAGTGTTAACACAGTACCTTGGGCAATGGTTAATATATATTATTAGCAGGTAACATTCCAAACCTCCTAAAAGTTCATTGCTGAGGTTGCAATGATGTCAAACATTTTAACATTGAGAAATGATAGGACACAAATTGCACATGCTGCTCTTCTTTTCCCTGTATATGCATGTATCATATTAGGGAGTCCTGAGTACATGATTGCAGGCTGTTTGTTCTTATGCTTGGGAGAAGGGAGTGAGGTGCATTTTGGTTTTAGGAAAACTGAAAAAAGCCACACCCTACTTTATAATATCTTACTGATGCCAACATGAGCCACCAGCAGGAAAGGAACTTTAGATTTGGCTAACAAACTCCATTAGCCAAGCTCATGGCATCACTGTTGATGGTGGTTGGCAAGTCAGGAATTGAGTATTCCCAATAAAGTGTACAGTCCTCCTTATCCCGAGCCAAATGGTGCTCTTCCTTGCAGGTTTCCATCCCAATCGCACTCTGTGTGTCCAGCAAATCCCTATCTTGGTCATCTGGCATCTGTTCCATCTTACTCCATTTTCTTGCTAATCAGTGCCAGTCTCCCCAGTCCTTTCTTGGGGTGTCTAGCAGACTTCTACCCTGCTTTCAACTCATGTGGGCTCAGCCACTCAGACCTGCAGTGCCCAGGGTAATCCTGCTCTGGCCCGCACTGAAGCATGCCCAGTGCACAGAGAAGACTTCAGGTGGCAGGATCAAACTCTATGAGTCTCTGAAAACTGAAATTTTTCCTCCCCACCTCCCAAGGATTTTATACCCTAGGCAGATTTGAATGGCTTTTCAAGGAGATTGCAAAAAGGTGTTACACGGACATAAAGTTCAGTTCCTTGCTCTGAACACTGGCTTGTTTCAAAGAAAAGGTTGCTACTTACGGATATTCTTTTTCCCTAGATTTGATTTTAGAAGTGGTTGAAATATTTTGACTGAGACTTTGCAAGAATTTTCAGCTTCTATCAAACAGCCAACATGGAAACTTCCAGCTGAAATAATTGAAGCTTGGCAAAGTTATAAGCAGTTGACATCTGAATCCTAAGAGGAAGCACAGATGAATTGAAAGAACAAGGAATGCTTCTAGCCTTATCTGTAATGTCAGAATAAACATTGAAAATATCCTGGTAGCGGGCGGTAAAAATGGTCAGTCTGAATTTTTAGATCTTGCACTTGAGTCTTTAGATGATACAAGGGAGAAACAAACAGGTGATGCCTTTGGTGGGAGTATGTCAGTTTACAACATATGAGAACTCCGGAATTGGTAATATTGTCAGGTGAGAGAAGGGCATTTGGTCACATGTGTTTTTAAAGATGTCCTGTCTGTCTGATGGGCACTGTGTTGGCTACAAAGGATTTGCCTTGTGAAGATATTCCTGAAAAAGATCAATGCATATGGGTTTTTATCCCACTTCCCAAGTTTGCTCTTTTGAAGATATTTTTATGAATTTAAAAATGGAATAATAATCCATATGTAATTTCTTAAGTATAAAAACTTCCCACACTCACAACGTGACGTGTTTATAAATCTCAGCATTCTGGTTATGGCTGCTTATTTGTTTAATTTTTGGGTTGCTTCCCAGTATCACTTATGAGCCAATAATTATTTGTCAGCTTTTTTTTTTTTTAATTGAAGCCACGGGCCATATCATACCATTGATTTCTGAACAGAACTCCCTGCTGGAATCAGCAAGGCTTTCTGGCTCGGAAGTGAATAGAAATGATCCAATACTTGGATTATGACTTTTGTAAGGCAGGAGGAAAAAGGAGATAAAAATCTAGTATTAAATATCCGAAAGTAGTTCTTTTGATTTTTTTCCCCCCTGACTTAGCAACCCAACTGTATTGATTTTTGACTGCATGCATGTTTAAAACAACAAATTCAGCAACGACAACAAAACTCAGCTCAGTGTTCTCTTCTCTGGGCATCTTGCCTTGTAAGCTGCAGCCCAGAGCAAATTTTTGCGACGACATGATAATCTATTGCAAACAAAGGTTTACAACAGATGCTTGAAACCCCCCGACTACAGTCTGACGAGCGCAGTAACAGATCTAAATTACTTCCGTGCCACTGCTGCATATTTTTGATGCTGCTGTAGATGGGTGAGAGGGGAAGATGACAGCCCACCAGAGGTGCATCGTGAGTGTTTAAAGTGGCGGACTTGGAGAATAAGCACAGACCAGCATGTTTCAGAGGATGAGTGTTTGAAAGCACTACTCCCATGGCTGTGGTTGGCTCCCTGCGTGGCTCCCGAGCAGGCTTGCAGCCCCTCTGCGCCTTGGTTTCCTTATCTGTAAAGCAGGAGAAATGATATTGCCCCTGGGGCGGCCCAGGGGACGGATCCTGCTGACTGCACAGCTCAGTGAAGCATGGCACAGTGGAGTTTGTCAGCCGTAGCTGGTCAGATTTGGGGCCAGGGCTGTTCGCCAGGGCCCCAGCCTCTTCCTTTCTTCACCCTTGGTTGCCTGCGACACCGAGGCCAAATCCAGAATTGTCTTTGCCAGCAGTTTTACCAAAGCTGCTGAGCATCCCGCCACCCCATGGGTGACACCAGTGGGGATGAGCCACTTGCAGGCAGCCACCATCTGTGCCATCCCACCTGCGAGGGGGCATATGGGGTGGGGAGGATGGAGGGAGCCTCTCGGGGAGAGTGCATCATGGTGCTGCGCTGTAGCAAGGAAATAGCTGTACCTAGGCAGGGCCAGCATGGATGTCTTTCTGCCTCGTGTTTCTGAAGTCAGGAGCAGAGGGGAAGCCAGGGCAGGGGTTTTTAGGGCAGCCTCCTGGACATGGTCCTGGAGTTGCTGGATTTTGCAGTAGCGGTGGAGTGGGCACGAGAAGGCAGCGGTGGCCTGGGAGCATTCCCGGGAGGATCAGGCAGCACTCGTCTTCTCAAGTCAGCCTTGGTGACGAGGGCCCTAGCAGCTTGCTCCCCCAGCCCTCAGCTTAGGGCTTACCTAGCAGCACTGGTTAAAACAAGGCACAGGGGAGCAAGCTCTGACACCCTATCTCCTGGAAGGTCTTCACCAATCCTGGGCTGAAATAGTTCTGTTTCTCATGCTTTTGCTCTGCCAGGACTACCGTGCTTTTACTTCTTCACTGCAGTGCACAGGAAGCTCAAGCCCCAGCCTGTTCAGGCTGTACAGGCATGAAACAAAGGGCAGAGTAAACAGATAGCAGTGTGGGCTGGTCTATAAATTGCCTTGAGGTGAATTCTTGCTCTTTAGCCCACTATGTGATCCTCAGCATTAATTCTAGTCACCACCGTCTCCTTCACTTTCTATCCTTCAACCAGCTTAGCCATTTAGGCTACAGCTGTGTTTAGAAAGGGAGCCAGTTCTTACTATGTGTTTGGACATGGCCAAACTCAGCGAGGCCTCGGGGGCCAAACTCACCGAGTCCCCAGTCTCAGCTGGTCACTATGGTTATACCAACGCTAACCTGGAAAATACTCTGCAGGAGCAGTCCCAAGCACTGCAGAGGCAGGAGCATAATGGAGTGGGGACAGTCAGCACTGGCCATTGTGTTGCTTGAAAGGCTGAAGCTGTGCCGTGTGGGACGAGGGAGCGCGGTGGGTTTGTGGTGTGGCAGATGGATGCTTGTGCCTGGTGTGGTGCTGGCTGGGTTGGCTCGGGTGCCTGTGCGCACACGTTAGGTATGCAGGGTGGAATTTGGAGGGTAAATATTGATGCGGCATTGTCTGAAAATAACCCTATGTTTTGAATCCTGCTCACAAGCACAGACAGCTCCCATCTAAGCTGCATCCTAATCCCCCTGGCAGCTTTGTTTGGCATTTCTATTGTGGGGCTGTCTCCAGAAACGTAAACTTGCTATTAATTAACTTTTTTCTTTTAAAATTAGGTGAAAAACCTGACTACAAATGGAAGATTGGGGCCTTGGTCCCCGTGGCAACTGTGTGAGCATTCGGATGGGGACAGCACAGGCTCCTGTATGTGTAGGTCACGTTCATGTGACAGCCCTCGTCCTCGCTGCGGAGGTCGCGGCTGTGAAGGGGCCAGGATCGAGGTTGCAAATTGCTCGAGGTACCTCAGCATCTTTGTGCTTTTCAGGAAGGAAACAAGAGTTGTGCCTGTCCACAGCTTAGCTCCTTCCTTGTGTTTCTGTGACCATGTTGTTGTATCCCAGCCAAACTGAGGTATGTGAGGTCCAGCTTGAAGTCAGTGAAAAATGAGGGAGCCCAAGGTCTCTGAGAGAAGGGCCTTCAGCCAGGGCTCTTGGAAGATGAGCACTCCGAATTAGTGTACACATTAACCTTCCCTACGCTGTGCCTCGGTTTCCCTCAACTGTACAGTGAGTAGTGACCCATCAGGAGGAGGTGAGTAAGGCAGAGGTAGTTGTTAGCCAACTGAGCAGCAATAAGCTAAAAAAATCCAGTAAGCTCGTAATTTTTCAGGGTTTGGATTCTGAGATTGCATTGCCAAAATCGAGCAGAGCTCCTTCAGAGCAACATTTGTAAAGACAGGGCCTAGTCTAGCTCCGAGCAAGGCTTGTTTGTGTTTGCCTTGTTCTGCGAGTCTGTGAACTGTCGGCAGCACGCTGGCTAGGTGAAAGCAACAGATCATCATCTGGCAGCGAGCAGCGCTTAAGAGGCATGCCTGCCGGGGACAGCACTTAAACAACGCATGTAGCTCGGCTTGTGTCGAAGTGCTGCCTTTCCAGGGAAGCCTGAAACTCGTACTTGGGCAGTATGGAAGCTAAATGTCCTCTGGTCGGGTGCCCAAACATAGCCAGGATGTTTGTGTCCATGTTACCCCACCACCCTCAGACTACATCATGTCATGACTCAAAGAATGACGATGCAATAGTGTAAGCACTACTTAGCTAGGGTGGGGCCAGCCAATATTTTGGTAATTATTGGGTCGTTACCAATCTACTTTATCTTCTCCATAAACGTTCATTCCATTAAGGACAGCTGTCTCTTGACTCCTCTCTGGAGATCAGTGCTGGTCTTGGCACCAAAAATTCAGCAATACTCATGTTTTAATTGGCATCTCTCCTTCCAGTTGTGGGCTGTGCTGCCCAAAAGGCGTGCAGTCATTCCTGCCCCTGTGCTGCCACCGTGGGCTGAGCGGAGCCTTCCCAAGGCAGGCTTTTTATGTCAGTGGCAAATGGAAAGCATGCCATGGGATGGGTTTCTCAGCACTGCTCTGATGGCAAAAGAGGCAGGAACAGCTTCTAAGAAGGACATGAAAAATAGATTATTCACTCTGAAGACATAGGAAAACAGCATGGTTTGAAAAACAGGGACATCTGGTCATCCTACATCCGCCTCAGCCCTCAAATTTCCTTTAATTGACTTCATATGGCATTGAGATTTCTTTTTGCAAAGAGGGAGCAGGATGCTTAAAGATGAGGTCTATTAGAAAACTGGAGATCTAAAAATGGAAGGTGTCTTTATTTCTGTGAAAAATCCTGAAACACAAATAGATCCTGAGAATTGTTGTTTTTTTCAGGAATTTTTAATAGAAATTACTTCCCCTTTTTTGCTGCAGTAACAGCAACCTTCCATTTCATTTTTTCTTTTTGTGTTTTTGCATATAATCTTTCTTTTGGATTAAGGAGTGGGGAGGTAGTAGGTGGATTAAAACATGGCAGAATAAGATGGAATAGTAGGATTTTTATATAAGTGACTTTCTTGTTCTTTGACCTTGTTTGGGGCAGGAGAGGGGAAGGGAAGGAGGGAGGGGGATGAGAGAACAAGAGGAGGAGGGGAGAAATATCTAACAGGGTTCTAAAATAAAGCTGCCAAGAACAGGCAAGAGTTGATAACAAATACAAAAACTGTGAAGGGCAATGTGGGTTTTAACTTTCATCCTCTGCCCTGATTGGTACTATGCCAGAAAATATTTCTTGCCAGCAGTGTTATTAGTTCAGTAAATGCTTTGAAAATTAACATCTGTTTTCGAGCTTAGCTTTCAAGAACCAGAGAGCACCTGAGTTGTTTTTTGACTAGACTTTTTAGAAAGGTTTTTCTTTATTAAAAAAAACCAAAAGCAAGTGAGATTTTTGGCTTAAGGCAGTGAGGTGTCAAGATTAGGCAGTTCTGTAAGACAGAGCATTGCCACTGGCTCCATATGAAATGAAACCTGCAGCAGAGAAGAGATGAGATACAGTTCCTCCTCTCCTGCTCCAAGGTTCAGTAGTGCTGCCAAATCAGAGGAAGGTGAGCTTTAATAAATGCAAGATTTTAAAGATGAAAATGTTGGCTTCTGTGTAAGCACGCAGTTGAGTTACCGCATGGGAGCAGCGTCGCAGGAGCCGGCGCCTGCACGTGCTCAGCCTGTCGCGGGAGTGAGGCACAGAATGTTTGCCGACATCTCTGTCTCTGAGGTGTGAACTAAGGGGTTTTACATCTCATTTGCTTCAGGCTAAGTTACCACTGCTCAGCAGAGATGTGATCACTCATTAAACCATGAAACTCGATCCTGCCTCTGAGCTCTTAATTGCCTTCTGGTTTCTACAGATTTAAGGTCACACTACAGTGACGTCTGCAGGCAGCCATGAAAGCTAGAAGCAATTATTGTTATTTTTAATGAAATTTGAGATTTCCACTTAATAGGATTCAATGCTGAAGGCTTTAGGAAAACACCAAATATTATGAGGTTTGTGATAAAACCATGGGAGCTGGCAGTAGTTATGCTGTAAGAGATTTAAAGCATCAGTACCTACTGAATTAGCAGAGGGTAGGTTTTTTACATCCTTTGGCACAACTAGCATTGGTGAGCCTCAAAACCTGCACTCGTTGTGCAGAAGAGTCCAGGAGATACACCTTTGGGATCAACCATCGGCTCAGAAAAGGAGGGTTATGAGACATGGAGGAGATGGTGGGGGAATAATCAGTGAGAGTTACAGCAACCGTCCTGTTGCCCAGCAAATCCTAGGAGGCATTTTCAAAATCATTCAATATTGGCTTCATTCTTTTCCTTTCCAATTCTCAGAGACTTCAATAGGAGGAAAGTTAGGCCAATGCTAAGCACTTTTGAAACTCCCTTTTCTAAATCTCTGCTGATGTAAAGTCTGGTTGAAATGAATGATCTCTTCAGCAATTCTCCCATCAGTGCCTTATGTGTTTTGTTGTAAAGCACGGCATGACGTGGGCAGATCACTAGGTAACCTGTTCTTTCTCACCTGCTTTGTTAGAAATGGCGCTTGGACTCCCTGGTCTTCCTGGGCCCCGTGTAGCACCTCCTGCGGGATAGGCTTTCAGGTCCGCCAGCGATCCTGCAGCAACCCCGCTCCACGGTACGGGGGCAGGGTCTGCGTTGGACAGAGCAGGGAAGAAAGGTAAGAGATGTTCACAATGCTGGGTATTCACTTCTGTGGTTATAATGTTGGCAGCTGGAAGTGGTGGCTCTTCTATGAATGCAGATTAAGGCTGTTTGGCTGAAAGCAGAAGGAATTCCAGAGCCTGGGAGGGATGAGGTTGCTCACATGCATGGCCACTCTCTTTCAATGAGCCTGTGACCATCAGAGACTTCAGAGCTGCCTCCCCTCTCAGGCAGGACCTTTCAGACCTTCGCAAGTATTCCTGTCCCCCAAACAGAGGGCTGACCTCCTCAACGAAAGGAGAAGCTATGCCTGCTGTTAGCAGTGTAGAGTTTATAGATACAGTTACACTGTTCTGAGGCATCCCTGAGGAGGCAGTTGAGTATGTGCCACTTTCATTGCCAATTGCACCATTCCTAAGTCTGTATTAATTGTGCTGATGCACCAAAAGAAGTTCAAGGCAGAATGTAGCTTAACTCACAGATTCAGGGTTGAGTTTTTGCAGGGCTTTGCATCAGAAAAACATCTTTTTTTTTCCCTCTAAACTAGGCAAATTTCATGCAAAATCACTAAAAGACAATACTTTTTGAACCTACAGAGCCATCTGCATTATTACGCTTCTTCAAGCCCAGCCCCTCATTAAACACGTTCTTCAGGGCATCCCAATTTGGTTTCCAGATTTGACATTTTATTAAAGGCCACCTCTGCTTGGCAGTAGGCTGTTGCATGTCCCTTGAGTGGTCACTTAAGACAGATCTCTCTGTATTTCTCAGAATACAAAGGGCAATTCATTTAACTTCCTTGATTCAGGACATTTTAATGTTTGGTTTGATTTGTGGCCATTCAGAATGGTCCTTTTTGGTTTTTAAAGACTACATCTGAGTCAATTGCAGTCCTGTGTGATTCAGTTTGAGACCAATATTGATTAAAAAGCTGAACAAAATTAAAGTTACCTTTTGAAAAGGGAACATGAAATAGCATTAATTTAGGGCCTGCTTTTAGATGCATATAGTTTAGCTTCAGTTAGAAACACTAGTTTTTTAGGGTCCAAGCAGCGGTAAGGGCCAGATCATGTGAAGAGAAGATTGTCAAGTGTTTAGCACCTGCCATTAGTGACAGATCACTGGTGAGTTGACCTCCCATTAGTCATCCCATTGAAAATATTTACCATCCACTCTCTCTCTTCATGACACGTGGGCTTCAACTTATGAGCTCTTTTGTGAATTCAGTGCATAGAAGTTATGAGCTGAGAGCACTTTCAAAAACCTGATCTTGACCATTTATTCCAACTGTCTCAGTGAGCTCAGCCTGGTTAGCCACTCCCCATTCTGTACCAAGGGTACAGTTCTCTGCCATGAACAGCAATATTGGTAATCTGCCTGTTGTGTCAGCCTTCTGCTGGCTTTCTGTGCATGCACGAATTGCACCCAAATGCAGCATGCAGTCTTGTGTCCGTCACCATTTTGTCCCTCGGATGTGCTGACATGCATGTTTTTTGAGCAATGCGCTTTCTTCTTCCAGATTCTGTAATGAGAACAGTCCATGTCCATTACCGATTTTTTGGTCTTCATGGGGTCCTTGGAATAAATGTAGTGTGAATTGTGGTGGAGGGATTCATTCAAGGCAGAGGTCCTGTGAAAATGGAAATACATGTCCAGGCTGTGCTGTGGTATGTATTATTTATTGACACTGCATAAGGGGCACCTATTCACATCTAGCTTCTAGGGACTTAGTATTTAACTCCTTTCTCCATCTTGGTTTTATTTCTCAAGCTAAAAGAAAATTATATCCTCAGCTTTTGCTGGAGAGGATGCTGAAATGAACTGGGAAGCAGAGAGGTGGCAGATTCCCAAAATCAATGAAGTTGGTGTGAGAGCGTGTGTGTCAGTGTGTGCGTGTGTGTGTGCACGTGCGCGCATGTAAGGACAGACTGTTGTACAGAGGACTTCCTTGAGGCCTCTGTAATCTTAGATATCAAGTCCTTTACCCAAAAGCACTATACGTTTTTTTTCTTCTGTCCCACTCCCAAGGATGATCCTATTGAGTCAAGGAGGCCCTACATGCATCAGAAACGAGTCTCACTGTCATACTTGAGTAAACAACAGGTCAAACGCCTAGTTAACCCATCAGTGAGGCAATGGCTACCCATTTTCTCTCTTTATTTTCCCTTTCTTATTCTGGCAGCTGTTTCATGCAGCTATTTTAATTAGTTTTATGGGGAGTTTTCTTTCAGTGTAAGCAGATTTGATCTGGAACCTCCCATCTGTTCACAAGCTGTTTGGCGTTTACTCTAGAATCATAAAGTCCTGAAGCATTACATTTCTTTTCCTCTGCCAGAAAAGACTGGTTTATTTATTTATTTTTAAACAAGAATGCAATGTTTATCACTGGAATTCCTCCCACTAGCGGCGAGAATTGTAAAGACCCCAAATCACCCCATCCCCATCCAGCCAGAATGTTGTCTGTACTCAATGGATGCTCTACACCAAGGATGGCAAATGCTTCATAGCCCTCACTAGAGAGTTCAAAAGCCAACCAAACAAAAATAACTGTAAAAGAGATAATCTAAACCCATCTTAAAAATAAAACAATAAGCATTTCAAGGAATAAACCTTACTGACATTTTGTCCTCATGGGGCTCCTCTAGGCTGACCTGAGAGCAGCATCTCAGGGTCACAGCAGAAAACTTGTTTGCTGTTATTATTATCTATTGCCTGAATTATTCTCCTGCCTATAATGTACCAAGCTTTCGAAGCCCCACAGGACTTTGAGCCAGCAAAGAAACACAAACCTGAGGGAGAAATAAAAATAGCAGGTATAGTTCACCCTTGAGGTCCACCTGAAGCTATGCACCACTACTGCCTCCATAGTCACCACATTTTGTGCTATGCCCAGCACTGGTTTGTGTCTGTGAGGTCAGGTAAGGTGGATGGAGGTTGTTTTAGATGCAGAGGGTACCTACCCTGTTATTTTCTGGGGTGTAAATAAATCTCTGTCAGTTAGGCTGCTGCTGTTCAATAAGTAAGGAGAGAGTGGGTTTCCTTCTCGGCAGGAATATAAGACCTGCAACCCAGAGAGCTGCCCAGAGGTGCGCAGGAATACACCCTGGACCCCTTGGATGCCTGTCAACATCACCCAGAATGGTGCCCGCCAGGAGCAGCGCTTCCGCTACACGTGTCGTGCCCAGCTGTCTGATCCCCATGAGCTGCAGTTTGGGAGGAAGAAGACAGAGAGTCGATTCTGCCCCAATGATGGCTCAGCAGTGTGTGATACTGACTGTATGTTTTGCCAGCTCTGGGGGACCATAGGGCAAGCCTAGATTTGGTGGTGGAAGGGGGATCCTCTCAGAACAACCAGAACCTGATTGTGTCTACATAAGTCTCGGCATGTATGACTGGTATCACTGCAGAATGGCAGGGTTGGAGAGAGCCCCAAGACTTAGAGGTCAGCACAGTTGTGAGCTCTGTGCTTATGGCAGTGTACAGATTTGTTCTTGCTACTGCCAGGCTGTCCCAAAGCGAACAGGCAATGAGGGTGTAGGGAAGAAGAGAAGAGCCATTCCACAGGACAGTGTGTCTTTACTCTTCTTTCTCTCTGGAGGTCCCCTTGTGGACTGCCTGTGGGGTTATTCCCTTCACTACTGCCGTGATGCAAGGCAGTATCCTGAGGGCACAGCCCGGACTGCCACAGTTTGCTGCTTAGAAAGGTCATTTATCAAGCTTATCAGCAGACTCAGTTTGTGTGTGTACAGATTTCATTTTGCATCTAGCTTAGCTGTAACCCTGTGGAACAAAACTCTTGCTAAGGGCTTTCAACAGAAACTCTTCGCCAGAGCGCATAAATCCTGATTTTATTCATGAGCTGAAGCCCTTTTTAAAAGCCCAACAACTAACTTGTGACCATGTGGTGTCTTGTTTGTCTTCCTTGAAGCTCTTGTTGATGACCTCCTCAAGACTGGTAAGACCTCTGCACGGATTATCAATGGGGGCTGGTCCTTTTGGGGGGCCTGGTCTTCCTGTTCCAGGGACTGTGAGTTGGGCTTTAGGATCAGGAAGAGAACATGCACAAACCCTGAACCTAAAAATGGTGGCTTGCCTTGCGTGGGGTCAGCGATGGAGTACCAGGACTGCAATCCACATCCCTGCCCAGGTAACCATGATCATTTTCCTGCATGAAATTCAGAGGTGTTCTTCCCCATGTTAAAGGTAGAGCCACAAAAAAAATCAGTATTTCCAAGCTGCTCTTTTTTTTTTTAATTTGGGGGATTTTTCCTTAATTTTTTTTAAAGCTATTGTAATGACCCATGTACGTGATCTTTAGTGCTATGACTTATGTTTCACCTAGGCTCAGAGGGTAACACAGCCACATCCTCTAGAGGAAGTAGTATCGTGGCTTGCCTAGCAATTTTTTGCTTCAAGAAGGTTTGATGCTCCATCCAGTGGAGGGCATCTCGGTGCCTCTGCACCTTGATGAGGAGACAGGCTTAATAAATGTGGCTTAATACTGTGTAGAGATGCTTGATGTGGTGGTTCTTCTTGTGAACACTTGTTTCTTCCCCCTCTCCTGCTTACGTATTGTTCTTGCGATGGGCATCTACTCTTGACATCAGTTACCATTTCCTGCACAGCCAGCAGGGAGTATTCTTGCCTGGTTTCCTGGTTTTCGAGTTTGTCCTCATGTTTATGTTGCACTCCTGGTCCAGAATAGTAATAATAGACCATTGACTACTATATTCTCTCTCACTTATCCTTCTCCTTGCAAACTAAACTAAATTTAAGTGATCTTACACAAATTACCTTGCCTCTTTGCAGATCTAGCAATTATCTACCTCTGGCAATATAGTTTGTGGCCTACACTTGAAAATGCTGTATTATAATAGTATTATTATGATTCTAAAATTCAATATAAAGATAAAATTCAAATGCAGATAGGAAAATATGATCAGAATGTGCAGCAAGAGTGTAGCAGGAGTGTCAAATATTGCACTCTATGGCCTATAAAAAGAAAATAACTCTAGTGTTATAAAGGCAGCTATTAGTACTATTTTGGAAGCTCTCAGTGGCCTTTCACTAATGTCTGTGCCCTTCTTCTGTGCTGTTTTCTCCCCTTGGACACTATGATGTTTTACAAGCTTTTCTGAGTGCATGATTACTATTTTTCTGTGTCTCCCCCCTCCCTGCCTCACTCAATGTGTATACACAAATCCTGGGTTTATCTTGCACTGAGTCGTCAGGTTATTATCTTCTGAAATAATGGCATGTGGGCCTGCAAATCAGGCAGTCTAGTAGTCTGACAAGGGGGGGATGGAAATCAGGGATCTTAAGTCCCTCCCTAGATTTACCATTAACCTGTTATGGGGCTGTGCTCAGATAAAGCCTCTGAGTTTCTGTTTCCTGAAGGTTGGAACTAGAGGACTCAGACCCCCACAGAAAGGTGCTATATAAGCTCCACTTGGGTTGTACAGCACTTTTTTCCCAAGTAAATCTGCTGTTGCTGTAAGTGAAGCGTCAGGAGACAATATAATAATAATGACAACACTATTTTATAAAAAGGTGTAGAATAGAATAGAATAGAATAGAATAGAGTAGAATAGAATAGAATAGGTTTCAGTGACTACCCTAAAGAATAGTTTCTATTTTGGCACTTTATGGTGCAGAGTCTTTTTGTGCATAGACTTCATTCTGCATCTGCAGAGTGCAGCACATTTGTACCCTCTCTTGATATGAAGTTCTTGTTGTCAGGCCCAAATGTCCTGGGGTGCAAGAAACCACTAGCTAATCTGGGCAGGGTGGATCTGGAAGGTGAGATACTGGGGCTCTTCAGCTTTGTCACAATGAGAGAAGTAACCAACGGCATCTACTTCTCTCTCCTTGCTTTTCAATGTCCTTCAGTGAAAGGCTCATGGTCTTGCTGGACTCCTTGGTCTCACTGCTCAGCAACCTGTGGAGGAGGACACTACCAGCGCACGCGGACTTGCACCAATCCAGCTCCATCTAGCGGAGAGGACATCTGCATTGGTCTGCACACGGAGGAGGCCCTTTGCAACACGCACCCATGTGAAGGTAGCCAGTTCTTGTCCCTGCTCCACCTGGCTTGGGTGGTGGTGGGAGCAAGGCACATCTGCAAAATGTTTAAAAAATAAATCAGAAACACCACCAGTTAGAATCTTTTCTGTCCATTCTGTAAATGTCTGTTGAGCCAGGGAAAAAGGAGACATCCCAGTGTTCAACTGCAATGCATCACCTTTCACTTTACCTGTTCACTAGCCCACGCTCAGGCATTCTGGTGCCGGACAGGCAAAATCTTGTTAACAGCTGATCCATTTAAAGTAATTGGAAAAGCAGGAGCTTAGATCTTCAAACAAAACAAACAAAAGGAGTCATGAAACATGAGTTTGTACAGTTGCTAAAGGGACAATCCTTCCTTTTTCTTACACAGACAGGGAGATGAGCATGTGCTACAACTCAGAAGACAGGGTTTAGATCTGTGCTGGTTTTGAACTGCTTTTGTGTATTTCTGGTCCAGTTCGGGCTGACTCCTGCCCTTAGGAACATCAGCTAAACTCTCTAACTGCTGTAACTTGTGCTGGCTGCTTGGGGTATCCCTGGGAGGCCACCTCAAAACTTGGAGGTCCTGGTGCAACATTGCCCTGTCCAGCTCCTTGTACGTCTTTAACCAAAGAGCTGATATAGGAGCTTTTAAGATGGCTCTATGCTGGGCAGTGCTCCACCAAGGGGTGGTTCAGTCCATATTAAGCAAACTACAAGCTGACAAGTAGGGTATGATGCTTGCATTGTTATTTGTATTGAGAAAATTAAATCCACTAAAGGCCCCTGGATTAGATGTGCGAGAGAGGCCCAGGCCAGGATCTAGACATCCTTCAGCATGGGAGAAGTTTGGTATCTACAAGGGATCCTTTTCCTTCTTGGTGACGGTGTCTGTGTGTTTTCCTGATCTTGGATTTCAGGTGGCTGGTCAGAGTGGTCAGAGTGGAGCCTGTGTAATGAAGAGGGCATCCAATACCGCAGCCGTTATTGCGAGGTACACAGCCCAGACTCTTCTCAGTGCATCGGAAACAGCACGCAGTACCAAGATTGCCTGTATAATGAAATTCCTGGTATGTACGGTGTCATGGAGGAGGGAGAGGGTGGGCCAATTCAGGAAAGCAGCTTGTGCCCTGACTGTCAAGCTAGGCTGAGAATTTCTCTATTATAAGTTGGGTTTGGATGCTTCTAGAAAAACAGGCAAACAAAGAAACATGTTATAAACTCCATTATTGCAGGCACAGGGTAACTCGCATTCCTGTAAGGCAGCTTAGGTTTTCTTTAAAACAGAATTACCTACATCTGTAATAAACAACTAGTATTGCTTCATCTGAATTGAAGCTTTTAACCTTGCATAGTTCATCTCAGGCTGGGTTATAAAAATTATCTCTGTTCTCAGTATGGATACGGGCAACAGAAGGTCCTTGAGTTCAGGTATCAAAAGAAGCATCCCAAAAGGGCGAAGAAATAAGGTGAGGCAGATGGATAAAATTGGTGTGTGAAGTGGGGAGATTAATCAAGGGTCTAACTGAGTGACATTGTTGATGGACAGATGGTCATCAACATCTTCCACCCTGTGTTTTGTGGAAATTGAATCTCTCAGGCAAATATTCGATATGGGTCTAGAGTGAATAACCCCTTTTCACATAGTCTTTTCTGGATTACAGTGCCCTGACTTAAAAATCTGAGACCTCTAGGCAATGGTACTCTTCTTTTTCATTGTTTTCTCAGGTATCTTCTTTCCCCTAAATCGAAGAAGCTAAAAGTGATCAGGTAACAGTACTGGAATTGTCAGGTCTTTGGAGAGGTTTTGTTGCATGTGTTTCACACTCTGAGCTTATCATTCAATTTAGGGAGACTCTCAGCTTGCTGTAGAACACGTGAGCAGCTTCTTGTGTCTGGAGCACAGGGGGTTTAATTATTTAAAGACGTAAAGTGATGGCAAAATGACAACTTTCTCCAATCTTCTTTCTTTGTTTAGTGATCCTGCCAGCCTCCAGTATTGATGAGAGCACAAACTGTGGAGGTAGGGTACCACTAACTATATATCTTATTTTTATCTTAACCTGGCTTCTTTTCTCTCTGTGCAGTATCAACCAAACCATTAATCTATACAGCTCATATCCCACTGATAGCCTTAATTCCACTGGAGTCTTGCTGTCTGAGTCAGACTGGAGGAATGTATTGCATGTCCACTTGTCAGTTCCAAGATTTTTATTTATTTTGGGGTTTGAGTTTGCCACTGAGGGTCATTAATTACCAAGGAGCACATTGCTTGCCTCTCTCTACCCACAGGGTAAATGGTTCAGGAGAAAGGAAGGGATATTCCTCATTCCACTACTGTAAGCCTCCAGCTTTTTGGAGGCAGGTGTTTTTAAATAACCTATCAAGATTTCAGCGAACAGGATCTCTTAGATCCTTTGCTGATATAGGATGAGATTAGAGTTTATACTTGTCCTCCAAGCACTTCCTTTCATTCAAGTCCTCACCTCTCACAGAAGTTGTGTCTCCTTTCTGCATGTAACTTGGAAAGATCCAGTCATTAGTGTCATTTTTCCGCTGCCCTAGGAGCTCCTATGATAAAAATGCAGACTGAAGAAAATGGCAGGTTCCTTCGACATTTTAAAATGCTAGTTTCACACTAATGACCATGTCAATTCCTGCTAGCGTCACATCCCTGCTTTCCTGAAATCTAGATGATCTGCAGACTGCCAAAATCTCTTCTCCCTGTGGAGATCATGGCAAAAAAAGGCACACCACCTGTGGCAACGGAAATGTGGCTTCTCGGTTTGTGACTGTGGGGCAATCAATGGAATTAAGATTTCAGCACCTGCAATGTAACAGTTGGCTTTCTGCATCACTCCTTCTCCCTCAGAGGGAGGTGCAACGTATCTGCTTCAGTTCCAGTGCTTCTTACTACGGCTTGCATTCTGCTGTTGTGCACTGTATCAGCATTTCCTTTTTTTACCATCACCATTGTATTTGCTGTTGCAATCTACATTTTACCATAGCTAATATTATTTATTACTTAGTGTTCTACAATATTTGGCAAAGAAGCCAATCAATAGAATTTCTGTTGATGCGTCTCAGAAAATCTATATTTTCAAAGTGATGAACCAGAAAACTTCCCCCCGGGGACTCACATGCTGCAGACAAAATAATTTGGTTTTTCCCTAAGATGCAGCTAAAAGTCACCTGAAAAATCAGATGGGTCTTTCAAAGGTGAGAGGGAAATATAAGAGCGCTTGATGTTTTAGAAAGGATTTCCTACTATAGTGAATTGATAAATGTACTAGTGAAATGAAACATTCACTGCAATATGAGCAAAGCTGGACAGGAGGAGAATGTGACAGTGTCATGTGGCTTCACTGAGCACAGTTGCATATTCGGTGTTTTAGCTGTCATGAGTGACGTAAAGCAGGCGGAGGTTTTTATAAGGAAAATGTCTTTTTGCAAAAGTCTTGTAACATTTAGTAGGAAATTATCATCTTTCTGCTGTTTTTTTGGACCATCATCCAAAACATAACAGAAAGTGGTAATCTTGCAATAGAATTTTATGTGTAGTTTAAAAAATAAATGTAGCTCATCAGTCTAATAAATTCTGTATGTTCTTTACTGTAATTATGATTGAAGTGCATTACTTTGCTGTAGAAGTCTATTGGTTTTGTTCTTTTTAAACTCAGGAGGATATTTTTTAACTAAAGATTAGAGGAGAGCAGTAGACTAATGGGCAGAATTCTCTATTTGAAAAGCATATCAGTTAAAATGTGAGATGGCACCAAAAAAATGCACACCGTGATCAGACTAAGAATGAACCTCATTTAAAGCCACTCTCTGAGTACTCCCTTCCATTTCTCTGCACACAGTCAAGTCAATACAGCAGTCTGTCCAAATGAATTGGCTTTTTAAGTATTATGGGAATTTTACCGCTGCGGTCACCACTGAGCCGATGTGGCTGTCCCTTGGGACACCTGCCCTGGGGGAAGCAGTCAGGGGTCCCCCCGCAGGCACTAGGGCCCCTGTTACTCCTCTTTGGAAGATGACAGAGCAAAGGCAGAGGAAAGGCAATAGCATTTGGAGTCATCATCGCGGATTCTTTTTCTGCAGATCCTCCCCTGCACATAGCAAAAGACAACAAGGTCATAAAGTTTTGCCACCCAAGATTGCTTCGGGTTCTTCGTTAACTTGGTGGCTGTAAAGGTCGCTACTCTTTGTTCTGTTGTCAGTAGAGATCTGTTGGTTGTTGGTTTTACCATGGGTTTTGAGACTCTCTGAGGTGAGGGAGGAATGAGGAGTACTATTTGACTTTGTCTTCCCTCCACCAGCCGGAGTTGCGCATTAAGCAACTCCCAGTGCGTGGGATGCAGAACTAGAGCTCCTTCCAGAGGTCAGCGCTGTGCTTGGAGGGTGCTGCTGCAATCCCACGTGGAGAGATCTCTGTGGGAGGCTTTTATAGTCCAAGAGCTTTTCTTTTTGAAATATTTGCACTGTAGCTACCCCCACCTGCCTGCAACTGGCTTCCTATCTTTGCAGTTTGTGGAGAAAGCCAACAAAGAAGTGTTTTTCAAGCAGTTCCCCCCTTTTTCCACCTTATCTCTCCCATTCCCCTGAGGACCCCTGTTTCACTGTTAGCGGTACAAACACACCTCAGAGGTAGTGCAGACATGGCCAAGGCAATGCTGCTCCATGAACAAGCAAGAATGCTGAGCACACTTGGATTACATGGGGGAGGAATGTGTATCTCCCCCACCCCACACACAGTCCCATAGGCCTTTTGGGCAGCCGACAAAAAGGGCTTTCCCCTCCCTTCGTTCCCCTTCAGAGAAACACTGAGCATTTTTATCCCCTTATTTCCAGGACACGCACATGCTTTGGAATGCATTAATGTGCATTGTTTGTACGGCTCATTTCTTTAGCTGTCAGCTTAACATAATGTTTAGTTTCAATATCAATAGAGGGGAGAGAGGAGAGACAGGGAGGGAGCTTTGAGAAAACAATGCATGAACCTGTTAAACTGCACAAGGCAGAGCTGCAGTGGGGAGACCGATTTGCGGGGAGATTATGTCAGTTTATGTTAGAACGTAAGACTCTGGCTTCAACAGCTTATTAATGTTGATCCCGAGATGTCATAGCTCTGATTTGCACCTGTGGTCTTGTCAGGAGAGGGAAAAAGGCAGTTCTTTAAAAATAGCATCTCTTGTCATTTCCCTTGCAGGTTTTAGTCTCATCCATCTGATTGCCACTGGGGTCTCCTGTTTCTTTGGCTCCAGCCTCTTAACGTTTGTGATTTACGTGTACTGCCAGCGCTGTCAGAGGCAGTCCCAGGAGTCGACCGTTATCCACCCAACCACTCCCAACCATCTCCATTACAAGGGCAACACAACCCCCAAGAATGAGAAGTACACCCCTATGGAGTTCAAGGTAGGGTTCTTGATGAGAACTACCACAAACAGCTTGATACTACCTGAACAAATTCTGTATTTATGTCATGGTTGGAAATGGGTAGGTTTGTGTTTCTGTGCCCAGCTCTTGGCATTACGTGTGGGGTTGAAGGGGCGTTTCTGCATACTGTCATGAAGGGGTTAAAAAGTCCCATTACCGCAATGGGATTTTGTTCTGTTTCACAGTCCTGATGAATGCCAGTCTGGCAAGTACATACCAAGATACTCCAGCCCATTCTGACTATTGTATGCATAAAAACTGTCCTCTGAGAAGTCAGTAAGAGCTCAGTTCAGTGCATTGTTAGTGCATGGTAAGAGGAAATGGAGGGGAGGAAGAATGAAAATGGAAACTTCATTCAACAAATAGCTGGGAAAATGCTTATTGGTAGGATGAGATTCTGGAAATGCTTTTGGAACTGCCAAATTGGAGAGAATGAGAAAGCAGAGAGGGTTCTGCGCTCCCATCAGTACTGGACAGAACTTACCCCAAGCAGCCATGCAGAATTCAATGATAGCAGCAGAATTGGGAGTTGAAGCCTTAGGAGAAGATGAGTGTTGAAGAGGCATGCTTGCTAAAGGGAACATCACCTGTTATCTGAGCAGATAGGACTAAGGGTGCAAGAGACAATACGCTGAGACAGTAGTGCATCGTTGTATTTGAGCCTCAGTCTCCAGGTGAAGTGTGGGATCAAAGTGAGCAGCAGGATGGGTGAAGGGGCTTCATGTCACCATGGGAGGAACAGCCTGCCTAAGGTCACTTGAACAGTGTGGACCATTATTTGGGACATGAACACAAAACAGAAGGAAACCCTGCAGCTGCTTGCTCCTTCGTATTGCTACGTGCTGTTGACATTTTGATTGTCTGTTTCTGCTGATCTGGCCTGGCTTCTGACTGAGACCCAACAATAAGATCAATGGTGGGACCGTTGCCATAGTCTAAACTCCCTGGGTGTTGGGGACTGTTTCTACATAGGGATTTTATAATGCTGGGCACAGGACGATTCCTGATACATGACCATGATTTGTGATGTGAATACGCATCAGAACTAAGAGCTTGCATCAAATCATTTAAAAAGAGTCAATGTTGTTTTGGTGTTTTAAAGGAAAACCGTTTGAGCTGGAAAATAACAGACCAGTTATAAGCAATAAGCACGTGCTGAATTCCTTGTGTTGGGCATTGCAGCCCCTCAGAGGATCCTGCTGCCTATAAATGCAGTCTCAAAAATACATTTCCTAGCAGCATAAGGCTACAGTTGCATACAGTTTAATAAGGGTGCAGCATCATAATGCGAGTCAGCATGGATTTGTGGAAAGTAAATCATGTCAAACAAATTGGATTCCTTTTTTAAATTAAATAAATATTGATCTAGATAGGAGGGAAGCAGCAGACATATTGGGATTTTCAGAGGCTTTTAACAAAGTTTCACAGGATGTATTATTCTACACACTCTGCATATACAGGTTAGGTAATAAATTATTAAGACAGGTAAAGAACTGGGACCTGATCCTGGAAGCTTCAAAGTATGAGAGTAATCCTTTCAGTTATGTGAGCAGTTGTGGCAAAGTCAATAGGAAGACCCAGATGAAAAAAGCTTGCAGGAATAAAGAAATGATTAGGAGTATCCCCGTGTTCCTTACATAGCAAACAATGAAGAAAAGAGACAAAATTATTTTTGTGGCCAAAAGCAGGTAGTTACAGGGTTGGCTTTGTGTTAACATTTTCTTCATGATTTATATTGTGCTATTATATGTTATCAGTTGATGCTAAAATAAGAAGAACGGTTAAAATTTAGAAGGATGAAGTTGTTCGCAGAACAATCTTGATCAATTGGATAAATGGATTATGAAATGCAATATGTCTATGCTGAGTGGTGCAGTGGAGTAGAAGTACTAACAAAGCTAAACAAAGTTTAAAATAGCAGCAGATTAGTTAATGTAGTATCAGGAGAGAGTTGACCTTTTTGATAGATCCATCTCTGAATACTTGATCTAGTGTGTAGTAACAGTGAGCAGCTGTTAGAGTCTTCTTTCGAGGGACATAAAGAGCCTAGCCATTAGATCAAGTTTTGAAAAGTCTAGTTTATTTAAAGGAAGGCATTAGCTAACTGGGACTGTATGAGTTAGGCTGGGGCAAGAAGGGACTTGGACACAAGCAGAGATAGAACAGATGGGTCTTATTTGTAGAATGTTAGGAAGGGAAAAAGATCAAATGCATAAATCTGCAGTCGTTGGACAGACCAAAACTAAATGTTTAGGAGCAAGGGGCTACTTGCCGAGGAGAACTCGGAAGTCATACACTTTCAGAGTGGTGAATGAGGCAAAGAGATTTACAGAAAAGGTAAAATCTGTTTATCAAGTGAAGCCCCTTTTCTCTATTCCTGTTGAATATTTCCTTATGTTCATCTTCTCTATTGGCCCTCCTTTCTTAAACTCTTGCCTGAAAATGTGTCATTTAATTCTACAAATTTGCCACTCCTCCGTGTTCCCTTGAAGAATATAGCGTTAGTGCAGTAAGAGGAAGGCTCTGTGTGCTCTGTGCTGTGTAATTACTTACAGAACTTGTTATTAGCCAGCTTTATTTTTAGGAATAACTGGCAGATTTTTCTAAGGGTCAGGAGGGAGTTTTTCATGCCTTCAAGGAGCATGTGTGGTTTTATTGTGATGCTACACAATTAACATTCAAATGATGGAGGAGCTAAAATTCACCTTCTGGAAAATGAGGGTTAGACTGAGCTTGGATATGGGCCTATCTGAATTTAAAATGTGTATGTATGAAAGAAAACTAAAACACCTGAAATTCCAGATTCTAAACCCAAGTAAGTTTCTATTCAGCAGATACAAAGAAAACTGCCCCCAACATTTTCTAGGTAATGAAAGCAAAAGCATCATTGTAGGTTTGTATGTGTATATGTGAAAGAGTTAATAAATCCACGGTTAAGGAAATACATGGTGTGTAGACTACCTTTCAGTAACAGAAAGTAGTAATACGCAGTGGCATGATGGTAGCAGAAGGCTAAGCATATGCACAAGTCTATTATTTTTCATTCTTTGATAATAAAAAGCCTCCTGCAACCATCTTTAGTTTGTTTTCATCTTGAAATATCTCTGCCCTCCAACCAGCAGGTGAACACAGTAGAAAGTTTGGCAGTGTTACATTCAAATGTACAGCACTGAATGCAAACTCATAAATCAAGGTGAATTTTATATGGAGGCAGATTTTAATGAAGGAAGTGCTAGCTGATATGAGCCTTGTTGGACATTTCAGCACAGCAATGCAGTAATGCAGATCAGATGTAAATATCTTACATAATGGTGACCTATTGATCATTTAGCTGATGCTAACTTGCCTAGGCAGTGTTTTGCAGAAGAGTGTTTTATTTTTGCTGGCTTCTTTTCCCTTCCTGTTTTGTTTTCTCAAGAATGCTGTGAGGTTTATTATTAGCTATTTTAGCCATGATGTCTTAAAAGATTTCATGCATATGCATTTACCAGCAGCATGTTGATTCTGATTTGTTATTCACAGATCGTAGGGGAGAGACCTTTTGTGTCACCTAATAAGCAGTTCATGTTTCATTAATTGGTTAAAGTTCATACAGCACTCTGACAATATTGAAGACTGTGCAGAACAAGAGCATAATGAAATAAAAATTATCTGCTCTTCACATTTTGGCATGATGGGTTACAGAACCACCTACAACCTTCCCAGTACTGCCATGCTGATTAGTTAATAATTGGCTATCAAAGCAGAGAGGAGATCCTCTTTTTTAACATTTTTGCTTCAGCTACTCAGTGACTTACTTATATGAGTTACTTATTAGAGTCATGCTGATGGAAAGCCAGATGATCCTGCAGTAGAAGCGGGAGGATGTAGGGTCAAGGTTGAGCCCTTGTGAATTCGGAGCTCTTGGAACAGCCACACATGGAGAAAGGGTTTGGACTGAACTTCTTCCTATTGCTAAATCCTCTGCCAATAAAGAGAGCCAACATTTTATTCTACACGGGATTTGGACAGGCAAAGGCGTCTGCACATTGGTCCAAATCCAGAATCCAATGGCCTTTGGATCAAGCCAGATGGGATTAGTGAGAAATGTCAGTTTGCAGGACGGTTATGATGATGATTCTGCAGATTTTCTTCTCAATTGTGCTGGACAGACCTCCCTCTGTCCTTCCTTCCTTAAACATAGCTTTAGTCATGAGTCATGCAGTCAAACTCTTTCTGTACTGGTGCCTCAAATAAACTGAGGAAGCACCTGAGCATTGCATCTGTTCTGGGCATCACCGCTGCTCTCGTAGAAGCTAAGGGCCAAACACTGAACTTGTGCTCAAGCAAAACAGTCATTTATGAGTCAATGAGCAAATTTATTATCGGGGAAAATGAGGTGAGAACTGAGTGAGATTGCAGGATATGGCAATGAAAGAAGGAAACTAAATATTTAATGTATCACCTGATACCTGAAGTTTCTAGGAGGACGTCAGAACAATACACATTAACTTCAGTAGGACTGCCAGTCCTGCACTAGCCCAAAGTTATATAGCAAATATGAATGCTACCAGAAAATGGGGGGAATATTCAGTAGATCACTTGGGACCCTGTACAAATTAGAAGCTACAATGAATATTTTTTAATAAAGTGAGAACAATGCTGTTGCGAATCAAATAACAGTGCAGAGCCGATACCCCCTGTGAAGGACTCCGGACACTGTGTGATGCACACTTCATTACTAATCCCAAATAATTAATGGCAATAAAATACCAACATGGAGGGTTATGAAACAGAAACCAATTCTGTCTTTGGAAGACAAATCCTTCTGAAAAAACAACAGGCTGGGTGTTTGGTGTGGCTTTCAACATTGCAAAAAGAAATAAAGCTCAGGGTATAGGAAAGTGGATCCCTGTATGGATTTTAAATGTCTCTGTCTTGGTGACGGTCATTTTCATTGCCGCTGAAAATCACGCCTTTTTTATAGCGGGGAGACAGCCAGTGATTCAAGTTGAAATGAGCTTTAACTACTGTCAAGTGCCCTAGAGGAATGTTTGTCTAAGTCAGCCTTGGTCTCTGAGGATGTTTGTTTCTCTCTGCCATGGAAAACTTAGGGCTTCAGTGTCCTATCGCTTAATTTGATATGTTCCTACTTCAACTAAAATTGGCTAACCCATTTATTTGTAGTGATCCCAGCACATGCACTGATAGCACTGTGAGATAAGCTTTTTGCTTTTCCCAGTGACCCTTTCACTGTGCATCATTCAAGCCCCAGGAAGTGGCTGTAAAGTTCAGACATAAGCCAGCAGTTGATGATACCCAGCATCGTCAATAAGTTATCAACAGCCTCCCTTAAGTGTTTGCTTTAGCTGCATGGCGTTCTAGAGAGAGATTTAGCTGGTGTAATCAGCTGGAAAAAATAAATACATATATATATATATATAAAAAAAAGTAAATCAGATTGAAACATAAATTTTGTTCCCAGTGAATTTCATGTTTAACAAAGACTGTTTCCCCTGAACAAAGTGGCATTTAAGAACATTAAGTGCTTGAATGGTAGAGTACATATTTTTAGTGCTTACCATAAGTATAGTATTATTTGAAAAAGAAGAGTAGAGGCAGGGGGTTGTATTGGCAAAGGAGCATTGTGCCCTTTCTTCTATGATCCTGCAGTTGCAAATATCACTTCAGGGGACTCTCAATTTACATAATGCCTGCTAGGAAGGGAAAGCAAGAGAGCTTACGGATGGGGAAAAGAGGATTAAGTGGTGCATCTCAGTCAAAATCTATTAGTGTCTTTTCTCCCCATTTATATCATTGGGTCAGTCAAATTGAGCAGTCAAGCATGCCTGAAGGTGTGGCTGTCCTAGGGCGATTGTGCCTGTAGAGCGATGTGCATCTCTCGGAGGTGTTCTCACCCCATGGCAGCAGTGGCTCAATGGGATGCTGTGTGCAAGTCACAGATATCTCCCTCTCATAGGTACATTATTTAAGAGTAGGGGAAACTGCCAATTCGGATCTGAATGTTTCCTTGCTCCTGCAGCTAAGCAGCTGCTCACAACGGTCCCCCAATGGGAATCGGTCCCCCCTCCAGCCGCTTTTGATACAAACCCTTCATTACTTCGCGGGGCTGTTGCTGCTCACCGTGGGGTGGGAATCCACATTGTTCCTACTCCTCTACCATTTTGAGAGAGTCCAGCTTTTGGGATGGCTTTTTGTTTTCCTCTTTAAGCCATATTGAGAAGTTTTAAGTGACACTGGGGGTAGGTGCTTCGTATTCATCCTGTCATGTTTTTCTCTATTGACTCAGCCTTCTCTCTCCCTCCTGGTACGACCAGGCATATCTCCTCTACACCCAGGTCAGGGATATGGTTCATGCTCTGCCTTCTTACAGGCTAGGCTAGTCATCATAGATGCTCACACTAGCCTTTCTTTGGGGTTGTATTACTGCAGCTGTGGTAATCTGTGGATGCAGGCAAGACAGATTTGTAGACAGACAAGTTTTGTTTTGTTTTGTTTTTAATTAGATCAATGAGTATAGCTGGAAAAAGCTGGCAGGTTTTTGAACATGTGAGCTGCTATTTCAGACCTGAAGACAGGCAGATGTGTTCAAAAGTTTATCTGATTTTTCCAGCTACACTAATTGATTTAATAACTGATATTACCTTTTCTTTGCAATTTTTGCCTTTCCTAATTTCTCTGAGGTTGACATGTATCTGCCCCCACCCACCCACCTGTGCTGGAAGAAGGAGAATTAAACGAAGAAGAACTGCAGGAATGGGAATAACAAAATTGCACTGCACTGACTGCTGTGTATTTACATGACTTCCCTCTACTGGTCAGAAGAGGAATATTTCAAATGTACCTTAGCCTCATTTGCTGAAAGTTAATGGTTCTCTCTTGGTCCAGGTGCTTGAAGTGGTTCTTCCCTCCTTGTCTCCTCAAAGCTCTGGCTGGCAGTGTTATGTGTATTAGCTGAACTGGGAAACCCTCAGTGCCTCCAAGATATGCAGGAGGAATTAATTATGTGTTTGCAGAAGAGTTTAAAGGGGGCCATGAAAGAGGCAGGGGGCTAAAGTAAAGGAAGAGGATAATATTAGACAAACAATAAATACCAGAAAACATATAATCTTCATAGTACACTTGGAGGGGACCTGCCTCACTATTCAACTGGAATAGCTCCACTAGCGAATAATGGATTTTTAAGCAGAATTATAAAGAAATCTCGCTGCATACCTAGCTGTGTCAGTATTCAGAACTAGAGCTCAATGTCCAGAACATGTTTGGCAGCTCTGAGAGAGGGCAGCCGAAACACCTGAGCTGTTTTTTCCTGAACCATGACCAGCCTGTCCTAAAGAGCAATTGAGGGCTCAGGGCTGCTCAGTATGTGCTGGCTGCTGCCACCACACAGGCTGCAGGGGCTGCAGCAACACTACATCCATTGCCACCTTTGCCTGGTGCATCATTTATATATGCACAATAGGTTTGGCATAGGGTAAGCAGGAGTAGCTCTGCCTGCATTCCCCTATAGCTGGGGGAATCCTCATTAAGTCAGCTTTAACATTGTCCTGAGGTTTGGCACAAAGCATGTGAATAAAGGAAAGAACTGAAAATCTGCGGATGAAGGAATCTAGATGGACCGTATCCCAGAGTCTGTGAGAACCAGCTAATGAACAACTCCAATTACCTTTGTAAATATCATGGATCTTGGGCAAACCCCCAGTGCCATGAAATGCAAAGGTAATACAAAAGCGTTTGTAAGAAAGCAGGCCGATTTCCTCCCAGCTAATTGAGTCACTGTTAAGCTACCAAGTCCAATGCACTAGTCACACAAGTAGCGCCAGTAAGTCTGTGTGAGAAACGCCAGTTGGATTTGGGGATGAGAGAAACTATCTGTAATCATACAGGCCCACAATCAATAGAGTACACCTGGACCTTCCCCATTCAACAAAGCATATCAATAGGGTGTTAAATCCCGCTTGGTCTTTAAAATTTGGCAGAGTTGGGGCCGTACTAGAGAGTGAAACCAGGAGAAACAAATGGGATTGGCTCAACTGTGCTTTCAGTTACAGCAATGGAAGCTCATTGAAACAAATCTGTGTCAGTGTTAATATGCAGGCAAATCTGAATTAATATTTGAGAGGCAACATGTCACATACCCTGATGAAATGAAAGGCAGTTGGGCTGAACTGACAGCTGAGCCGGGACCTAATGCTGAGCAGGAAGAAATCAAACATGATCACTTTTTGCACAGAGTTTCAGCATTAGAGGATGAAGGGAAAGCACGAGACTGAGCTGCATAAGGGCAGATTCTCAGCTGGTTAAAAATGTAGCTTCACTGGTCCATACACCTAAAGAAAAGAGGACGATACTGGTGTCTTAAATAATCTTGTGACGTGTAAGTAGGAATTGGCTTGGACAGGAATGCTGCTGCAGAGATTGAAACCTGGCTAATGGACTGTGAACATCAGGCAATCGTTAATGGGAACGTACGGGGCTATGGGGAGGAGTTGTGTGGGGCACCACAAGCAGTAATGCAAGGTTTGGCTTTATTTAATACTTCATTAACGAGCTTGGAGAGGGTGCAGTCAGTGTGTTAATTAAACTAGCAGAAGATATTAAATTGGGAGGTGTGTCAAAAAAACAGCCATTGCTATAGAAATACTGGAAAATTACCTGGGGAGATTATAAATGTAGAGAGGAAATAACAAGGTGAGATGCAGCATGGGGAGAAAACAGAGCAATCTTGAGGAAAATAATAGGAAAACAGCTATTTAGAGGGTGGGAGATACTTGGAAAGCAATAAGACTATAAGAGACTGGATGGAGTTAGCAGATGGCAAATTAGGCCAGTTTTTACTTTTATTTCTATTTTCACTACTTTTTTTTTTTTTGCACCACTGCAGTTACACCTTTGCAATTCTCAGTCTAAATGTAGCGCTGTGGGCTGGCAGCAGGCTGCATGACCTGTGTTGGTAATTCACCAGAATAAGCAGCTCTGAGGCCATCTGAAAACTCAGGGCTGCTTGCTCCAATATAACTGCAATGAGGCAGTGAGAACTGCCTTCCCCGGACAGACCTACAGCCGGTCACTGTGGCCTTACCAGTTACCATCAGCCGAAGCCCAGTCTGGCCCAGTTGCTCTAGATGATCATCTGCACCCAATGCAGATTACTAAACTTAGTTTTAGACGGCAGTGATTATACCTCTGGTGAGTTAGTCTGAGTACTAGAGCACGCACGAGGGCAGGTGCCGTAGCTCAACTCATGAGCCCCTGTAGTAACACTATAGTATTCGTGAGGAACGCAGGAAGGGCATACACTGAAGCAAGGAGGCATACAATGCAGCAAGGAGACAGTTTACACCTTCCTAGTAATGCAGCAAGGAGACAGTTTACACCTTCCCACACAGCTGAGATCATGTCTGCTATATCCTGTGCACCAGCTATATTAGGGCAGCCCTGAATTCCTCTTTTGTGTTCAGCTATATTGGGAGCAGCTTAGGGCAGCCCTGAATTCCTCTTTTGTGTCTGGACACCACGTCATGGGTGTTGCCACCACCAAGTTACTGGCAGAGAAAAATAGCAAGCTTTAGGCTAGACACCTGCACTTGCCAGTGGGAAGATTTCCATCAACTTCTCAGACTTCAGTTTCCAGTTCAGAAAAATACTTAAACCTGGATTTGGCTTTAAGCAGGGACTCACTTCAGTTTGCCTTACTAATACATGCAGTTTGTTTTGTCATCTTACTCATGTGCTTGAAGTCAAAGATGTGCCAAAGCGTCTTTCTGACAATGGTCCTTTATGTTGCCAACTCTGAAGGTTTTTATAAGTTTAAAATGGCAGTAATACAACCTCACTCCCTCCTAAGTATAAGGATAAAATAGCTATTTTCAAACAGCTATGGAAAACTGTAGCTATTCATTTTCTAATAATTGAATGTCAGTTCCATTGTCAACCCGAGCACATCTACAGATGCTGCCGTCATTTGCGGGTTGTTTAATTTATTTACCAATAACAGTGAACAAAGAATTTCCAGTCTAAAAATATGGTAAGCTTCCATCCAAAAGGAACATGCAATCGTAAGTTTAGTGTCCCAGTGGAATTTTTTTGTATCTCTTTTTGAGAGGAAAAACCTTCCTATATAGAAAATAGGTTCCTCATCTGTACATCTACACTTCACGGTAAATCCTGCAAACAGCCTTATTGAATTCATCAGAAAAAACTCAACACATAAACCGTGGCCACTGCTATCTTTGACTTCAGTGTAAGCAGAGCTCAAGAGATTTTATAAAAGCATCAGGTGAGATAGTTTGCTTAGTGTAAGACACTAAGCAATTTTTTAAGAAAGATCGGAAAGAAGAATCCTAAGTCTTAAAAAAATCACTCTTAGCTTGCAGTAAATACACGGGTCTCATAGGGTCTTTCTGGCAACTTTCCGTCTTTCCAGGGTCATTTGTAATGCATAGCTCGAGAGGCACAGCAGTGTTGTGGCATCCGGTGGATCAGAAGAAAGGGAGCATGTGGGTGGGCCAGACGTCATGTATTATCCTGGTGTCAATTATTGCCAAAAGAGGTTATTTTAATTGTATGGTTTATTTTGTTATGCTAATTATTTCCAAATTTACTGATTAATTATAATTCTGAGATCTCTGCCTTGGTACTTCCAGAGATGTACAAGCTGTGGGAAATGTTTCATAATATTAATATACTTCCACAACCCTAAGTCATTTGGCTAATGTTCCTAGAACACAAAAAGTAACATCCTTTAACAAGAAGGCATGGCTAACTCCATAAAACAGCTGAAATGCATTGAAAAGGCATTTTGTTCAATGTGATTTCACTGCAAAAAACAAACAACTTAAAAGGAGCACAAAAGAAGCTAAATGTTGAATCTTGGCTTCCTTAAAACATTGCACAATTCCCTTATCCCGCCATTTTCCTGAGGGATGAGGGGGAGTAATGGCCATCCCACTGTTGCTACAGGAAGTCTGTTGGATGCTGTTCCAAGGAAAATTGGAAACGTCACTTTAATTCTTTTAGGGCTAATTGTGTGACTGAGTTCAGTGGGAATTTTGTCCCCGACTTCTGCAGGGGCAGGGTACACGATACACATGGGCTTGATTTGGATATTGCTAAGAGGAATGGGTTGACTGCAAAGTTGCCATCTGCTACCAGGACCCTGATTTTAGACCTTTCCCTATGTCCACAGTGGATGACCAGGGTTAGCAGTGATGGGAGTTGTTACCTGGTTCCTTAGCGCCTGCGCTCACTCTGTGACGAAGGAAGGGGGAAGTTTTTCTTTGTAGTACACTGGGACATTCAACATTACAAACAAACTTGCAAGATGGAAACTTCCAACTATGCAGTCGGTCCTGGCACAGGCGACTCGTCTCTGATGGGTCATGCCCATTGGAAAGGTGCACGCTGCGTTGTTCAGCCTCTGCAGAGGTTAAAGTGGTGACAGCTTAACCATAAATGCTAGACAGAGTGGTTTGAAGCTGCCCAGGAAGGTCACCCAACTTTTTCTTTCTTCTTTTTACCTTTTTAAAGAGGAAAGTGTCATCGGTGGGAGGTGGAAGAGCTGAAATTACACCCGTTGACAGAGAAATAGTGGAGAAACTGTGAGGCTGGGGAAAACTGTCCTTGCTCACTGACTTCACGGGGACTGTAGTGCTGCGGAGCTGGTGAAGATTAACCTACAAAACTTTGGGAAACCTGCTGACTCTTCCCCCACACCACCCCCAAAATAGAAAAGAAGATCTGGAGCTCAAAGAGAATGCTGAGCTCCAGAAACCTGAGTGGTTCTATGTGAGAAGATTAAGGAAATCTTGCCATTGCATGTCACCCTATGGGAACTATTTTACAGCCCTTATTTTGGTGTTAGTTGTATGTGTATCAGATGCTTTTAGAAGCATCCTTTTCACTTCAGTTTCTCAAAATTCCTTTTAATTGGGGGTGGGGAGATGTTCATCCCCTTTTTAAATCAAGTTTTGAAATTTTTGTGACTGAAAAATTGAAACGTTTGATCTGTTTATGTGTGTAAGAAATGTTTATACAGTTTGTACATGCAGCTGTTGGATGGGAGTAGTACTGAAAGTCCCATACTGTTACACATGAAGATGTTTTGATACATCTGGGAAAATGTAAGCAAGTAGGTCAGTGGATTATGACTTAATGATTTGGAGCAGAGGCAGAATTTGGGGGAGTAGTGGCAAGGCATTGCTGGAGAAAAAGTAACAAATGGAAAATCTGAATGATGACTTAGGCTAAAAATATCAATGGAGAAAGCTGAACAAAATTAAATGTATGTATATGGCAACCACTTCTTGGCCACTGTAATGTTGGGGACTTGGCTCAGAGGTGGCTGAGGTGAAGAGGCACTTGTAGGAGTTAGGCTGTGAGCAAGGGTCTGTTCTGTGTTAGTTTTTGTGATCGACTGTCGTTGTGCTGTGGTGACGACTCTTGGCCTTTCCCGTTGGGACTGATAAATATTGGTGGGAACACCTATGGGCGCAGCAGGCTGTTTTCATCCCCCCCAATAACTTCAGCGAGTTCAAGTTGTCAGGAGGCTCTGACCTTGACGGCATAAACCATAGAGCTTTGGGGGAATATCTTCCAAAGGGAAAGTTGTTGGCCATCTCTGTACCGTCACAGTGAAGAATTGCAGGACAAGAGCAAGGGTTAAAGCTCTGAGTAAGAACAGCACGGGAGCCCACCCAGAGAGATGTACCTGTGCGCCTCTTCTCTTGCAGTGCATGCATGAGTATGTATGTGTACATCTCTAAAATTCACTGCTGCCTAATTTCCCTTCTTCAAAATATCAACCAATTTCTAGTGCCAAGAAACCTAATCATCTATTTATTAACATAAGACAGACAGTAAGTTTGTGTGGGGAAATGTTAAAGCAGTGCACATTGATCATGCTGATTTAGGACTGTACTGCCATCGCAGCATTTCCGGAGACAAATTCTTTGCAGCTAATTGCATTATAAATTCCGCTAAACCATTTTCATAAGGTATTTTCCTAAGATATAAACCCTCCATCGAAAATAAAACCAAAAAGAGCAAAGGAGCAGTTGTGGGTTTTTTTTCCTAATTAAATGTTATATGAAAGTAAGACAAGAGAGAGAAAAAAATGCAAATTGTGTTAATTAAATGCTAAGTCTGCTGTAAGGGGCTAGTTTTAAACACCGTGGGACGTGTTGAAACTCATACAGATTTTCCAACTGAAAGCCAAAAAAGTAGACTCCTGAGATCTTTGTCCTCAGATCAAGATGGTCGTGAGCCATCCCAGGTCAGGATTTTCATGTCGCCAAGTTTCAGAGGTGGTAATCCTGGCATGTCATGAATCTTAACCATCCTGAAAAGTGACCCAGGTGAGGCCTGGATGCTGGACCACCTTCAAGAGAGCCCAGGGAGTGGGGCAGTGGGAATCAGCCTCTTCCTCCTGCTGTGGTGGACCATGGCCATGGGGTTACGCTGCCTGCAGTGGGTATCCTGGGCTAGAGACACCGATAGGAAATAGCAGTCATGGTGTACAGCCGGTATGAACACCTGTGGCGTTCACCAGAGAGCAGTTCCCCCAAATACTCAGTGGTAGTACTTAGCAAAATGCATTTCTACAGGGGATCTCAATCGTTTTTATCAAGCTGGGTCAGAAGACGCTGAAGCAGAGAGCGAGTTAATTGGATTTCCCAAGGAAGCATAGCAAGCAGCGGAGGACTGAGCCTGGCTTCCTTGTTTCCCAGCCTCCAGCACAAAGCAGCAGACTTGTGCCCACGCTATTTTAATATTTCTTTGGGTGACTGGGAGCAAAGCATGACATTTCTTTTCTTCTTTCCATATCGAAGGACACAAATCCTCATTCCTTGGAAATATTTGTCACTTTGACCGTGCCTATACAAATTCTCTCCTTGGTTCCTACAAGTGACGTGCTGTCCAGGCAGGCAAAGATCACAGCCAGACCAGGAGGAGGCTAAGTCTCCTCCAGATTTCATGTATGAGATGTTTCAGGTAGTGCCCATTTCCAAAAAAGTAATTCGGTAGTTCAGCAGTTGGGAAATTTCTTTGCCAGGGTACTTTTGCCATAGGAAAGCCTTTCCTCCCAATGTCTTGTATGAAACTGGGAGTTGCAGCTCCCAGGGTAGCTGTAGCTGTCAGTCTGCTATCAGATTAGAAGAAAGCATTTTCTTTTCTTCCTCCTCCTCTCCCGCTCCCCATGCAGTAAAATTACTCGATTACAAAGAAATTGGGAGATAAATACACTGCCTGTAGTCTTGTCTTTGAGCCTAGGGGTGCTCTGATCATTTCAGCGGTCACAGCTGGGATGTGGCTAAGCCCTGACTGTGCCATGGGCACGTGCACAGGGCGAGACCCCCCTCACCTAACTGTAGCCTCCTAAAAGTCAGGCACCCACTGTCAGCAGGTCGCCCCACTGCTGCCAGGGCTGGGGGGGACAGGGGCCCCCCAGAGGGCAATTTTCATCCACAGCTGCCTTCATGCAGGAAGGAGGCTTCTCCCTGGCTTGCTGACAGAGCCCCAGTGCCTGAAGTTTAGGTGGCTGAAGTTAGATGGGTCGAGTAAGACTAATGGAGCTGGGTATTGCATGGGCTTGAGCATTAGTTAATTAATTTTCATCTTGCCCTGAGCTGGGTCGTGTACGAGCTGTTTGTCTCAAGGGGGAACTGAGGTAAAGTGGTTCCCCCAGGAGCATCTGGTTGTGGCAGAACAACCATTAGGTCCCAGGACTAATTGCCTCATTAGACCTCTCCATGTCTCTGCTCCAGACAGGAGAGATGCTCATGCCCTCTTTAAATGTGCTGTGCCCTGATCATGAGGATGCTGTAGCAAACAGGCCTAGTGTTGACTCCCAAATCAAAGGAGTAAGTTCCCTGCATGACAACCGTTAAAGGTGCACATAGGAGCGACACAGGCCAGAGATAGTATAAGAAATTTAAGCCAGGGGTTAGCTGAAACAACTGTCATAAATGTTCCTCAGCCAAATTCACAGAAATCAGATGACTATAAAGATGAAGGCGAAAGTGCCATAAAATTATTGCATCCCTCCCCCGCAAGTGGAATTTCATCCTTACACATAGGTGATGGCTGGCATAGCAATGGGCTTTAATCTGAGGGGAGGGGGACGTCTGCTTGCTGGTGGGAAGAGTAATAGTAATTCTTGCAAAAAGCAAAATTCTTGCAAAAGGGGGGGAAGAGGGGAGGGAGAAAAGCCCCATCTCTAAATTTTTATGGTAAAAGGGGCATTTGTGGTTCGCATTTTTTATGTTGTTGTTGCCAACAATTGTTACGTGGTTGTTAAATTTTTTTTTAAGTAATTTTAGTTTTTCCAAAAGTGACCATGATTTGTTACTTATACTGTAGCTTACAGAAGTGACACACTTAATATCGGGGGGTCCAAACCTGGATATCTACCAATGGAGATGGAGATCAGGTAAATGCACACCTGCTCTTCCAAAGAGAAAAAGCTGCCGTTTGGCAACTGGTTTGAGAGGGAGCTGCAGGCTATAACATGAGCATTTTGGAAGAGATTAGATTGAGTGCTGCCATTAGTCACCAACTTTTGTGTCTGCCCAGCATGGTTTTGTGTGACAATGATGTTCAGACAACACGCCATCTACCAGGAGACTCCGGGTCCCTGGAGAAGGCTCTGGGCTCTGGCCCTAGCAGTAGCTGAGCACAGGTCCACCGAAGGAGACCTGGCAGGAGCTGTGGTCCCCCCCAGACTAGCCCCATAGCGAGTACGATGTACCGTCTTACTCTCCCAGCCGGAGGGAAGGTGGTGGTGGCTGCAACAGAGACCGTGATGGAGAAGGCAGGTGAGAGGGAGGTGTCTGCAGGTAGAAAAGAGTAATTATGTGGCACCATTGCCATGCCTGTCATCTCCTCTTCTCTTTTACAGACACTTAACAAGAACAATTTGATACCAGACGACAGGACCAACTTCTACCCGTTGCAGCAAACCAATGTGTACACGACAACCTATTATCCCAGTACACTGAATAAATATGACTACAGGCCCGAGGCCTCCCCTGGAAGGACCTTTACCAACAGCTGATGATGGACAGATCCTACAGGACTGGATCACTTCCTATATGAATTTTTTTTTAATTGATTTTATGGACCAAATACTGGCTCAGCCTCTAGATGTAAATATTGTACAGTAGGGTCTTTTTATTTCCTTTGGTTAATTGTATTTCTTGTAAACAGCACATCTCCTTACAAGGACAAAAATGCATATGGACCATTCTGCAGAGCTTTTGTGGATATTTGGCTGGAGATGGCTCTTACTACTGCAACCGTTTATGGCTGGAAGATCAGTGTTCCTGTCCAAGGCCAACGTTGTCAAGGAGGTGGCTGTGTGCTGGGCTCAGTGGCCACCACGCAGCAGCACACGACACACGGGTGCACTCTAAGCAAGGCAAGAGGTGGCCTCCTGGGGCAGGAATCTGTCTGGTGAGGAGCGTCCTTCCTGAGACAGGGTAGCAATGGTGCGCTGGATGACACGCAGCTCATGAGGCAGGCCGAGTGGGATTCCATCGTGCCAACAACTTGAAGAACGTTTTCTTTGTCTTTTCCTTTTTTTATTTTTGATTTTTTTTATGTTTCTGCAAAAACAAAAAAAAAAAAGTAACTTTCTAGGGCAGTCTTCCCTGTATCTTCAACAGAATCTTTTCATATTACAGGAAATACTCTGCGCAGCCTTCTTTGGTAATATGCAGTTCAGCTGATGAGAACCAACACACAACAAAGTGCATTACCCAAAGAAGCTTTCCAGAATGTTTCCAGTCTTAATTAAAAGAAAATTATACAGGCAGTGAGACACTGAGAAAAGTAAATGTTGGAATAACATCGGAGACATGAACTTGGAGTGCCTAACAAACAAAGATGTTTATATCACTGGAAAAAAAGATGTGATGATTGCCGCACAAGAGCCATGGGCTTTTTTTCTTTCTTCCTTTCTCTTTTGTTCTGACATAGTGTTAACTCTTTTTGTTCTAGCTTTGATCCTGATTGCGTCTGCCAGAAAAGGCAACTTTAGAGGCCATGCTCTTCTTGGGAAATCACCATGCTTTGGGCTAATTTTTCCTCTAGGTTTATTGTTGGTTTTTAGTTCATTTACTTTCAAAGAGTGAATAATTCTGACTTTGCAGGGGGAGGGTATTTTTGTAAGGAATGTTTCCATAGTCTGACACGACCCAGAAAGTCTGCTGCACATTCTTATAGAGTCTTCCAGTCAGTACTCTATGAAATAGTAACACAGCTGAGTAATGTGCATTGTTTGCCAATATTTCTTTAATTTTTCTGAACAAAAACAACCCAAGAAACAAATGCTGCTGCAGCTATTGGGGCAGAAGCATTATTAAACAGTATATCCAGCCTTGAAATGTAATTTTGTGTATGTGTGTGACTGTGTCTATAAGAACTGTATTAGTTTGATGCAGAAGCCATGTTGTCTACAACCAGATGTTTGTCTGACATAATTGTTTGGCAAAAAGGAAACTTATTGCTGGTGCTTAATGTACAATTACATCCAATGTGTTAGCAACGTGAACAAGTTCACCACTGTTATCATTCAGTGTTTCTAAATATTTATAATGAACTCCTGATGCTAAGGATTTTAGAATGTTTCATACTGAGCATGAGATAAAAGTACACCCCGAAACGCGCATGAGCTCCACGTGGTTCTGAGCTTGGCTTTGTCGTCTGCATCTTACTCGAGCAATTGCCATGCCCGTGCCTGGCCATTTGCTCGGCCATGTTCCCAACGGTCCCGTTTGTCTTTGCCTTATTTCAGATTTCGCTGTAAGCTAACACCAATCGTTTCTCGGTGCTGTTCCTTTGCAGTTGCTTGTTTGGAAGCCCAGCATGGGCTGTGTGCTCAGCTCTTTCACGTAGGCAGCCAGTAGGAAATGAAGAAAGACTGTGTTGCTCGTGACAAGTATATTGCTTTTCCTGCGAGGAAAAGCCAACATGGCTCTGTAAGCCTGTGTTATGGTGGTTTGACCAGAAGGCAACAATAAAGTAGCCTCCCATTTTTAAATTACTTTGTTCGACTTCAGTTTGCAGTGATTGAAGGCTGCAGGGATATTTGTAATAAAGTGGGGTCATTAGCACTGCCTGAGGAAGCCTTAGGCTCAGTGGTGCCCATCATTTCCAGCAGCTGTTTTTCTAATTTAGCAGCTCATCCTGCTTCTGCTCTGATCTCACCGGGTGAAAGAGAGGGAACAGAGGAAGAGAGAGAGAGGGGTGCCCTTAAACAGATGTACTTGCATTTGAAGCAGTGAGGTCAGGAGCTGATGCAGACCTTGAAGCTCTGTCTGAAGCAAACTGCTGCAACCCTCCAAGGAGGCACAGCGGCTCGGCAGCCCTAACCCCGCCTGGCAGCGCGGCCGGGGCGAGTGCGGCAGGAGTGAAGCAGGATCTCCGGGGAAGCAGGAGAGCACTGATAGCAGGTACCAGCGCCTGCAGGGGGGCTCTTCCCAGGCCCCTAAACCCCATTTGAGGAGCGATGTCTTTGTGACTCATGCCGTAACGAGTTCACCCCGTCTCACTGAATTTCCGCGTCCCCCTCAGCAACGCTGAAAATCCTCACTTAAAGTAGTTCTAAAATGTATGTAGCCCAGGGGTTGAAAATTATTACATTAGACTGTCAGGATGGGATTTTCCAGCTTTAATTTATGGGGTTCGGAAGTAAACACTGGCTCCCAAGATCACTCTAGCCATTGTAAAATTAAAGCCATCTCCAAGCTTCCCCTTCAGAAGATGCCCTATATCGACACATTCTGCAATTACCATGAACATGGTAGGGTTGCAGCTGGAGTTTGGGGGGATGCGAGTGAGTCAAACCTTGCAATTACTTTAATTTTCTATTTTTCCTTTCTTTTTCTTTTTTTTTTCCCCTCCTTAAAAATTTTTCCATTTTCGGCATCACAGAATGACACAATGTAAACTAATATTTTTTGCCAAAGTGCCACATAGCAGCTGAAATTATTTAAATGATCAGCTCACCAAGATAGGGCATTACTGCGATTGCGCGCAGGGGGTGGATATTTTGTAGGCTATTGGAGGGCAGATGCTCTGAGGGTGGTGCGTGTGGATATAGTTTCATTAAGACATTCCTTCTTACCAGCCGTCCAAATGGATTCAGCCTTTTTTCATATAATTGGCAATCACAGCAAGGGTCTGTAGGCTCCATTCGAGCAGAAAGTAGAATCCAGGAGAGAGCGAGAGAGAGTGAAAGAAAGAAATCAGTACGCTTATTACTGAATTAATGTTTGCATGAGAGTGCAGGTTTTTTAAGGACGATGTTAATGTGGTGTGAGTGTTGCTTTTTTTTTTATGAGCTCTCTAATATGTGGCAGGTTAATGACACCGTGTACAGTGATATTCTTGCAATCGAGGTAATTCGGCAGCTTGATCATCAGGTCTGTAACATATGTAGCAGCTTGAACTGCTCCTGCAGCTGGATGTTAAACTTGCTAAAATTTCCTGTTCCTCCGGCCATCTTACAGTACAAAGGAAATGCATTTAGTTTGGGAGCATTGCTTTCCAAAAGACTTATCTTGCTATATATATGGTTTTTTTCTTTCACGTCTAAGATAGAGAGGGGGGACCCTGGGCAGTTGCTGTGTTGATCTAGAGACATCAGTTCTCTGGAAACCCTTCAGATAGGATTCACGTATACAGTATGGAATATTATGGAAATCTTGCAGCCAAGTATGTAGCAGAAACATCTTTCATTAGGCCATTCTTCTTTCTTTTTCCATGGAAGTGGCTGCCTTTCTCCCTCCTGTCAAAGAAAAAGCTGTCAGGCTTTACTTGATCAGCTGTCACCCACCAGAAATAACTTGTGCAGCTCATTAACAGACAAACCACTTGACGATGAACCCACAGCGTAAGAGGTGCTGTTGCTCCGAAGGTGCACTTGAATGTTCAGCGTATGAGCCAGGGCTGCTCTTAAATATATGAACTGTACAGATACTATAGGAGAAGAATATGTATTGTCTTACCACCACTGTTCCTAATGCCTTATGTTCAGAACATGATATGGTTGGTTTGAAGTCAACAGAGAGTAGGAATGGAGTCCACGTCTGATGCAGACACTTTGACGCCTCCAGTGTTAATCTGATGTTAAGCCCACCTGGAGAGAAAATTGCTGTCCACTGAGATTGATTTATTCTTTGTACCAAATGTAGTGGGGGGAGCGTTATATATATA
>NW_009215394.1:0-239 GCF_000690835.1 Fulmarus glacialis
CATTCCTCTCAATGGGCAAGGGTTGAGCATCGAGGAGTGAAGGGTTTCAGCTGAGGTCCCATCGTCAGCTTTCGGCGACAGTCCTCCGAATAGCGCAGACTCAAGAGGTCAGGAGCTCTGAGAGGCATCCCACTCAGAGGAAGATGCTGTGTGCAGCCCGCTGCAGTCCAGGAGAGCTCAAAGGGTCTCACTTAGGACCACCGTTTATAGGTTCACAAGATGATTGGCTTTAGTCATCT
>NW_009215394.1:351-5914 GCF_000690835.1 Fulmarus glacialis
CTGGGCCAGGCAGTGGGAGTATATTCCCAGCCTCAGCTATGCAGAGTTTCTGATATGGTCAAGGAGCACTCAACCACCAGACTCAGTGCACCAAGGCCGTGGTTTCACGGGAATTTCTGAGATCAACAAGTGGCCCAGGAGAAGGCGGGGGAGGAATGCACCACCACACCAGGTGTATGCTCAGACCCTCCAATGCTTTCAAGAAAGCCCTAGGACACTTTCTAAGTCAATACTTTGCTCTGACAGAGGAAGAACTGATTCAAACAGTGTGTAACTTTTAGATTTCTCTTTATCTAGGTTCAAGAGTCCCAATTAGATGTGTTCCAGATGGCTCTTTTCACAGTCTGGCAAAACTGTGACTAAAATATACCCATATGCATTAAGTCAAAGCAAAGGCATCCGAGAATACCACTTTACTGACTGCACTGGATATCTCCCTTCCACTCCATATGCATAGGTATAATAAAGAAAAATAAATCAGAATCACTGTCATCATAGAGCAAGAAGGAAACAGATTGAAAAGCACCAACCATTTGGGCAGTCATATTAAGAATTTACTATTTTGATTTGAACCACCCCTAACTCTATATTTGTTCTTTGGCACCGTTATATTCTTTCCGTCTCTCTCATTTTGTTTCTTCTGCTTCAGTACTACTTTTTGTATTCCAAAGGCTCTTCCTCACAGACACTTTTACTGGTGCTGACCAGCTTACTCAGAGTGACTACCAGAAATGCCTAATGCTCTTCTAAGACTAACCCTCCAATAATGCTAAAGTGTGTCCAGAATGCTGGAAAGATTAAAAAATATATTTTCTCAACAAAGCCAGACAATATAAAACATCTTCTTCATATCTTTCTGTATTGAATTATAGGATTATCTGCAAGAAGTTTCACAGAACATTAGCTAATTTATTCTTAGTATTTGAGAAAACATTCAGTGCTCCTCAAATAAATAACTTTCCCTTGAAATAACACTTTATAGGCCACACAATATATTTTAAAGAGAGGATAAAATGCAAAATATTTTAAAGGAAAACCTCCTTCCCACAATATGAAAATCAGAGACTATAGAAGCCTCTCACCTGTTTTTATTTGACTGGTTATTTTTTCTAGGATACTAGTACAGGGTTAATTACTCATTGTACACCATCCCAAGACTTATTTTCTGGGTTTGCCTTTTAAACAGTGCAGAATCTCAAATTTTTCAAGGTATTCTTCTACATTCCTATAAAATTCTGTGTATTCTGGGTATGCCAGCTGAGTCATTTAAGCAGCAAAAACAGTCCTGTAGTGAGCACTGTACTGATAGATCTGGGTCCTTTGAAGCTTGTAATATCAGAACCTAAATCCCTCAGTCCTGCAATGTGATGTTCGTGCTTGGACCCTTACAGCTGTGCAGAGCCTAATAGGTTTCTTGTAGTCACTAGATCTAGCTCTTTGGATTTTGCTGTATAGATGAAGCTGAGTAGAAGTAGGACCACCTGCAGAACAAGATGGAACAAGATGACAATATAACCAATAACCAATATTATTGTTTAATATGTTTCTGTCCTGGTTTCGGCTGGGATAGGGTTAAATTTCTTGCTAGTGCTGTGTTTTGGATTTAGTATGAGGAGAATGTTGATAACACACTGACGTTTTCAGTTGTTGCTAAGTGCCCTCCTAGTCCAAGGACAGCTCCCATGCCTTACTGACTGAGCTAGGTACACAAGATAGGAGGGAACATAATTAGGACAGCCAGCCCAGCTGGCCAACGGGGTATTCCATACCATGTGACGTCATGCTCAGTATATGAATGATAGGCGTGATCCAGGAAGTACCGATCGCTACTTGGTCATCCGTCAGTGCAGGTGGTGAGCAATTGCATTGTGCGTCACTCATTTTGTATATTCTATCATTATCATTATTATTTTCCCTCTTCTGTTCTATTAAACTGTCTTTATCTCAACCCATGAATTTTTCTCACTCTCACCCTTCTGATTCTCTCCCCGTCCCACTGCGGGGGGTGGGGGGGGTGGAGTGAGTGAGCGGCTGCGTGGTATTTGGCTGCCTGCCAGGTTAAACCATGACAGTTTCAAAATACTACTTGTCTACGAGTTTGAGAACAACTGGCATGAAGGGTTTGACTGACATTTGAAAAGTGTTGAAAGGATATAAAATAAACAAATTGGCAGCAGAAGAAAATCTTAAAAAAATAACATCCTTCATTTACAGTTATAAATTTTTTACAATAATAGTAGATATGATGTGGGTACTGTTTAGAGAGCACTAAATGTCAGTTAGAAATACATTTTTAACTTTGCAGCATTGCTGCAGTAGAACAAAAAACCTTTTTACAGCTTTTGGGGGTAATAGATATATTTTTCCACAGGAAATGCTGTATATACATGATTTGTTTCATCAAAACAAAAGGTGGGTTTATTAGTTTTCCAATAACTGCTGAATAAATACATTTAACAGATCCAGAAATAAATGGGATAAATGTTTACATTATAAATGATCTTATTGTAAATCTGTGCCCTGCATATAAAGTAAACTATCTTATATTAGCCCTTTAAGTCTCAAATGTTAAATTGCAATCTCTTTACAGTTGATTTAGAAAGAGGAAGAAATAGGTGCAAAGCAAGAGAAGAGTAAATATTGATTAGATATTGGAGGAGCCACTGAAAGATGAAGTTCTTCCAGCAAGTCCCAACTCATGAAAACATACCTGGCTTCATTTGTTTAGTACATGCAGATCTACTGTATTGCTTGGGTATGTATATTTGCACTTACTTGGGTGAGGCCTGGAGTTGAGGTGGCATCTTGTATCACCTGTTTGTGTGCATGTAAGTAAGAGAGAACTAAAACTGCCTGTTAGAGAGGGAGCATCTGGCATCATCTGCAAAGAGGCGAGCTCAAGCTGTTGAAACCATCTGTGCAGAGGAGAGAAATACAGAGAGACAGAGATACAAGCTTCAGAGACCAGCATAAAGTACTAAAACTGAACAGCTACGTTCTTAAATAGCAAACCTGCTCCAAATAAGTTCTTAACTATAGACACTTTTTGGATGCTGATAGAAAGAAACAGTGAAGTTTCCCTGGTGACAGAGCCGTCTGTCTCTGCTGCCTGGGCAAGGAACGTCAGACAACAGGAGTCTCCACACACTCTATGTATAGTGCACATCATAAGTCCACAGAGGTCCATGTGCTGTAACAGGAAAAAGCCTTTTGACTTTATTTTTGAGGTGAAAAGGCAGACATGTCAATCCTCAAAAATGTCCATTCCTAAATCCCACTCAGCCTCCCAACCTCCACTACTGAAACTGGTGCTGTCAAGATACATGTGTAACCCTCCAAGGAAGGAAATTTTGCCTGCTCTTTCTTAATCATATTTAAACTTGTCTCCTTTAAACCAACCTAAAATATTTCTAGGTGGATTTGTACAAATCATTGTGTTGTTCATTGCCTCAAACATAGCTAATGCAAACCCTCTTTACTGGAGCTCTCATTTTTTGCAACTTTTCACTTTTAAAACCCTTCAAGATTAATGCCCACCTCATCTGCATCGAGGATGCAGATTCCCACTGCATGCTGGCTGGAATCCTGGCTTTTGGTCATCTGTTTGTTGCATTTTTAACACAAACAATGTCATTTTCTCACATTCCCATTTCTGTGTAAAAACAACTCTAAAAAATCCTCACTTCCACTTTAAATCTTTCCTTCAAGGTTGTCTTTGTGGCAATGATAGAAACCACTTGTCAGTGATTAGCCAGCTGGTGTGACCACTGCTTATTGCACTAGTTACAGCTGTCTTACTGCTATTTTTGTGTTTCCTCTCCATCTGTCTTATCCACCTGCTGTCTCTCATTTCAAACTTAAATTTAAGCTCCCAGGACAAAAACTCTCAATTTGTTATGCTTGTGCAGTGCCTAGCACAGTGTGTCCTCAGCTATATGTTCTCCTTAGACACAAACTAATATGTGCTAAGCTGACTGAGAAAGAGGGATGGTGCAGATTCTGCATCTCTGGGCGGATTTACACCGTCTGTTCACTGATACGGAAGCCTGAGCAAGTTTAAACACTGCTGGTCATCTTGGCAAATGACCTGGGAAGTAGGATGAAATAGCACATTTTGAGTTCCAGGCTGTCATGACTGGACCATGGCAAAGGCAGGAGTGTCTTTACACAGCAGTGGAAAAGATAAGCTCAGGAATATACCTGTTGGAGGAAGGACAAAAATCTATACTTTAGGTACTATAACACACATACACATATTTGTACAATACTGTACACGATACAGAAGTGCATTCACAATATTTATGCTGTAACACCATTTACTTTTCACCTAGCCACAGAACAGGCTAGGTAATAACTGCAGAATCTCAAAGAATAGAAAGTGGAAATTGTGGAGTTGTGTTTTAGCTTCACCTTTCCAAAATTTTCTTCTTATATTCTGTGCCAGTGCCCAATTTTAGAGGTACTTTAGAGATTTAATTCCATCACAGAATTTTTTGCAATTATTATTATTTTATTATTATTATTATTATTATTAAAATTAAAAGGGTATCTCTCTTTCCAAGAAGGCTTTCCTAAATCTTCCCAGGTCTAATTCAAATGTTATACAACACCATATCTCTATCACAGTTCAAATACAGTTCAATAATTTCAATTTATTGTAGAATTACGCTGGTAAATCTGTACATACGGTTGAGGAGGCACTTCTATTATAAACTCCTGTGTTTAAACATGTGACATCATTGTGGAAAAACTAACTCTATGAGATCAGATTTCTTATACTCATTGCCTAAAGGCAAATTTACATTCTCAAATCTAGAAAAATTCTATTTACTTGTTCATAAATTTTCAGCCATGTAAGAACAGAGACATCATGCTTTAAAGCAATGTTCAAGTGCTTGATACTTGTTTTGGACATCCACAGCTTGCATATAGAAGGAGTAGGCTAGAATAAAATTGGGCTATGAACTTAAGGTGCAAAAACTAAACTGCAGCTATCTGTATAGATTGTCTTGTCCTGTTCTATGGATGTCTGCCAACAGCTTAGTTTTATTTATTTTATATTGAAAATTCCCCAGATCCTGTCCTTGGTAGTTCACTTCTTTGATAAACTTCAGATGTATGTAATACAACGACAAATCTAACAGAGATATTATGAATGAGTGGAAACTCATGAACATCATTATTAAGATTTAGAATGACATTAATATTGTCTGTGCTTTTATTACTGATTTCTGTGTTATCTTTTCTGAACTGATAACTTTATTTACATGGTGCTAGAAAAAAAGATAAAGTAAGAATCCAATCCCAAAGTTTGCATGAGTATCAGTAAAAAAAAATTAGATAAGAGGATATACAAAAAGGGTGGAACAACTGAAAAACCAACCAACCAACCAACCAACCAACTTCCCCTCCCCACAAAAATACCCAGGACAAAAGCTTCAGAAGTTCCTAGATTTGGGCTGTGAACGTTTCTTGGCCTCTGCTGCCAGGAGCACTTCCCGAACAGGAAGGTATCCTAGCAGCACCCAGATTCCCTTCTTTGAATCATAGAATCATAGAATCA
>NW_009215395.1:0-2798 GCF_000690835.1 Fulmarus glacialis
CCCATCCCGCGGGACCGGGGGGCTCTGGGCCCGGGCAGTGGGCGCCGCTCACCTCGGGCTCCCCCGTGTCATGGTTGGTCTGGATCAGGATCTTGCCCAGGCGGATGTCCTTGCACACAGCGGTGAGGGCCTGCTCCATGGTCTCCCCTGCTCGCAGGATGGACACGCCTGTGATCTGGGGAAGGGACGAGAACACGTCTGTCTGGTGCAGCGCAGGGGAAGGGGAAGCAGCCGCCACGGTCCGCTAGGCTCCAGCAGCACGGGAGGGGAGAACAAGCCCTGCCGAGCAGCTTGTCTGCCCAGGGACAGACCCAGGCGCCACCAAGTCTTCCCAGTCTGTGCTGACCCGAGACGGGGCGACCGCGTGCTTGTAGGGAGAAAGGGGCCAGGACAATGTCTCACCCTCTGCCTGTGGAACCGCTTTCCTTCGTACGTTGTCCCCTGGGGTGTCTCCACAGTGACCGACTGCAGAAAGGGAAGGAGAAGGGAGTGCGGACGAAGCCGGGCCCCTGTGTGGCCCGGGGGCTCAGGAGGGGGAAATGTGGCCGTGGCCGCACCCGAGGAGTGGTCGCTCACCTTCAGTGGCAGGAAGGAGAGGGCATGTTCAATCAACAGCCTCATCAGGCGCTTGGAGTAGAAGATGAATTCGTCCCTGGTCGTGTCCTTGTTCCTGTTGAGGGAGGACACCCGCGTGAGACAAGCAGAGTCCCTGCTCCACCCCGCAGACGGCAAACGGGGCTCCAGTGGAAGGCCAGCACGAACAGAGAGCACTCCGTGAGAACCTGGAAGCTCTCAGGGAGGAGACACAGTTAGTACTCATTGATGTTTCAGGGCTTGCTGAAGACCTAGGGTGTTGTCTAGAAAGGACCACATGGTCAAGAAACATGTTCAGTTCCCCTGGAAGGGGGACACAAAGCCTGCAGCAATCACGCAGATCGGATAAAGTGAAAGGATGCCAGCAACGCTGCTCAGTCCTCTTTGGGTCACAGGGGACAGTTCAGAGCTGACTCTGCACGATGGGCTAGCTAGACTAGCAAAGCGAATAAAGCCAACAGCAAAAAGGAGGGATAAGCGAGCATAACATGAGCAGCTGGTGCAGATGTACATCCTGACCCTGAACGGAGATGAGGCAGGTGCCTGAGAAGCAAGCGCGGAGGTGCGGCATTACTCACTCCGAACATGACCGCTAATCGCTGCTGAATCTCTGCTGAGGATTTGCAGGGCTGGAGATTTAGGACGTAACTGCTGGCTACGTGGAAATAGCCAGGAGAAAAATGGGGGGCGGGAGCAGCAGAACATCAGGCAGCACCATCGGGTCTTGGGGCAACAGGAACTCAGGAGCAAGCGGCAAGTGTTTTGAACGGGCCCTGTCCGGGCAGCACAAGGTGGAACAGGAGCACACCCAGGACAGACGACGGCACAGCAGAACAGCCGGCTCCGGGAGCACCTCAACGTGGAAGAGACCAGACTGCACCACGGCCAAGAGCAGCTGGGGTACCTGACACCGGGAATGGGAAAACATCTGGCACGTTCTCAGTTCCTCTGAGTACCAAGTTAGAGAGAAACTACTGCCAGGAACCAGACAGATTTTGAAATACCTGGCGTTATCTCATCACAACACTGAAGTGCTGAGGGCAGCAAGAAATAAAATAAATAAAATAAATAAAATAAACAGAAAACAGAATAAAACCACAATGGGATTGTAACTCACAGGAAACCTCCCCTTCTCCCTCAGGAGGAATAAAGCCAACTGTATGTGCACCTGCGCTAATCCCAGTGCCAGGGGCAGAGGGGAAAGAGGCTGGCTTTTCTTTTGGGGAGCGTTTTAACCACCAGCACACATATGTGTTGTAGTCTAACTCATTCATCACACAAAAACCGCTGCACAAAACCTTGCATTTCCTGCAACACACGGTTCTCAAAGCACAGTAACACAAGCGTGTACAGCACTTCACTTAATGACAGGCAGGACGGTCCCAGTCCCATGTTACTCAGAGGGTACTTTCAGGTGAGCAGAACAGCTCCGCCACCAGCACTGTCAGTGTCAAAGTACCTACAGCAAGAGGTCACGCAGCAGGAAAAGGAGGAGAATCTGACATTTGCTTGTCGTTTAAAACGTGACCATAAAGAATCCACCAATGTCCATCTATACCTCTCGCAGTCCGTGGCTGCTTTGGCAAAAGAGCAAGTAGCAGGTTGTAATGTAAGTGCCATTTTACTGGAGAACCATCAAGAACAAGCTTCTGGCTCCCTGGCTGAACAATAACCGAGAGGCAGACTGACACTGAAGGACTGTGGTTAACAAGACGCAGCTGAAATCTGTTTTCTCTTCTGTGACCTGTGTCTAAAGCAGTGCAGCCCGCCTATACCCCTGGTATTTTCTGGAGAACATAAGGAACAAAGGAACCCTACAGACATTTGCTAGTTTTCAGATGGAAGAGGTGGAACTGGCAACAGTCCAGAAGAGGCAGAAGGATATTGAACATTTTTACTCTGTATTTTAAGACATCATCTGCCACTTCTCACATCTCACCACAATGACAGACAGCCCAGCCAACAGTGCTCAGGAGAAGGACAAACAGTCACTATTACCCCGAGATATTTTTGCAGCCAGACCTGGCTAGCTCGCACCTGAGAGCTCTGCAATGACCAGAAAACTCAACTAACGTCGACACTTCCAACAAGCTGGAGACAGTGGGGCGCTCCCAGAGAAGTCAGAAAATCAGTTCTGGTCTGGAAGAAACAGGCACCCTGCCTACAGCTTTTCAGCGTGGGCTGTCGGCACACGCGCTCCCACA
>NW_009215395.1:2845-8088 GCF_000690835.1 Fulmarus glacialis
CCAGCACCACCCCTGCCCCCACGGGCAGCCTCTCCCAGCCAGCCGCCCCCGACAAGCCCCACGCTGGCCCTGTGGGCCCCGGGGCCGCTCTGCCACGGACAGAGGCCGTCAGCTGCCCCAGCCAGCCCCTGACCCGGGTGGGACAGGCCCATTGGTGCTCCCACAGAGGCAGGTTCCTCCACAGCCTCCGAAAGGCGTTCTGGGGATAGAGGAGGAACCCAGCGTACCTCCCTTTTCGTGCAGAGGCAAAGACAACTGAGAAACTTCTCGCTCAGGGGACAAGCAACCATCAACGATGCAAGGGGGAAGGGGTGCCGCAAAGAAGGGCAGCCCTGACATCCCCCGGCAGCGGGAGGACCCTTCCCGCAGCAGTCAGAGAGCAGGATCGCTCCAGCCATGCCTCCTTGCCAAGAGCACTCCCAAAGGGGACACCACCGCCCGCACACCAGGCCCGCTCACCCCGCTGCCTAACAGCACGGGCTCGGACCCTCCTGCCATTGCCCAGGTGAAGCCCGAGGGCAGGCACTGCTCCAGGCGCTGCCCACCCCCTCGGGGGGGGGCAGGCGAATCACAGGCAGCATGCACACCCCCGCAAGCCGAGAGCCCCCAGCTGGGCACAGCAGCACTGCAGCCAGCGGCTCCCAAGAACCTTGATCTTCCCTGGCACTCTCAGCAGAAGACAGCAGGAAAGCACCGGGTGGCCTGACAGGGACCAGTGAGCATCTGGCTGGGAGCCTGAACACGGTGTCAGCTTAGCTCACAAACAGGAGTGTCTGTAGCTGAAAGCCAGCCGTCGCATTCAGGCCCCCAGGAAACTGGAGCACGGACAGGTTTCACGTCTGAACCACCTTCCGGCGTCGGTAACTTCCCGGCACGCAGGGAGCACCTCGCTCTGCCCCTCACTGAAGCACCAACAGCCACGTGCTTCTTAAGGGCAGCTCCAGCGCAGGACAACGTGTCCTGCCAGAGCACAAAGTCCGAAGGCTCAGGGCAGAGCAAACTTGCTAAGAGCGGCAGGGGGCGCACGCCCACCCCAGGCCGGGGCGGCGGGGGATTGCAAAAAAAAGGGTACCGAGATGCAAGCGGTGGAAAGGAACTGCCATTCTCCTGTGACAGAGAGAGAGCCCGAGATGCTTCAGAGCTGTTGGCGGGCAGGAAGGACTGTTCAGGCCCTGCAGAGTCCTGACGAGCGGCACGAAATGCTCCTATTGACTCTGGCAATCTGGACCCAATACCGAAGCGTCTTGTAAGTTGGAAGATGTGACCCATACCCTTATCACACTGTCCATCTTCAGCCTGATCATGAATAAAATCATTCAGCTACTCTAGCCCAGGACTATTTTTCAGTTTCCGCCTCTCCACAGTAACAGAAAATCACTCTGGAAACCACTTCTCCCTGAGATGCCAAGCCTGAATTTGCTGTGACTATACTCAGTGAGATGCTCATTTGCTGCCACAACATAATCTTCCAGGAGGGCCCTCAGAGACAGAAGGCTGAAGCAGAGAAGAGCCTCCAGTGTTGAACAACAGGGAAATGACGTTGGCCGGCAGCAGCCTGGCAAGCTGAGATCAATAGGCTGTCTCCAAGGAAGCTGCACTGGGAAAGGCAGGATGTAAAAAGGGAGGCTGGAGGGAAATCCTGGTTCACAGCTCTCTGACGTATCCACAGACACCAGGTCTGGTGTGCCAAGGCACTCTGAAAGGCGGTTCTGGTGGGAGCACCAGCACTCCACGAGGGCCGCCACTGCGGAAAGGGGCTGACAGCACCGCAGCAGACGGAATGAAGACGAGATCAGATTTGCCAAGACACAGTAACTTCACGCACTGAGGGGCGGGAAGCTTGGCAAAAGACATGCATTCAATCCCCCGCCAGTTTGGACCTCTCCAGGGAGCTCAGGAGAACGTCAGCAGGCAGGGAGCCCCTCCTCTGGAGCAGAGGGAAGCCCAGAAGGTCACGCATGAGGACCATTAACAGTTCCACACCGTGCTGAACTCACGCAGAAGCAAATGAGCGCTGCCGAGTATCACCTACAAGCACCAGAAATACGAGCTGCCTTGCTGTTGCTGAATACAGGAACCAGAAGAGTTCCTCAGCTTAGAGATCTTAGTAACAGCACTGCTTCAGCTTTCCTTGCTTTCTTGGGCTGCAGCAGGATTTGAGGGGGTGGCTGACAGGCCAAGTCAACGCCCCTCATAAATGTGGTATTTTTCATTTACCATCTGGAAGAAGCGAAGTCCACCCTCCTGCAGCCCTGCCGCTCGCACCAGCTGGCTCCAGAAGCACAGCGCCGCTACAGTAACTCAAGATCAGCGGCGCTGCTGGACTCCAACCACAGCCTGCATTGGTTTGATCCCCTCCTTCCCCCGGGCAGCTGAACAAACTCCTAAGTCTAAGCAGATTAACGTTATTAGGCTTGTGGCATAAAGGCAGAGGCATAACAGGCTGTTCCCAGCAAGGCAAAAGGACGCAGACTTCAAGGAGGAAGACGGGAATGAGAGAGGATTCAGTGCCTGCCCACGGTGCTGTCCCTTCCGGACAAGGGCCGGTCAAACCTGGCCCTTGGCACTGCTAATGGATCAGCCCAGGCTCATGTTTGTCCGAGAGCAGCACAGACCAGCGTCATGCTGTTGGTTCTCCCGAGGGAACAGGAGGAGCCACAGGTAAAAGGTGCACGCCAGAGCCTGTGAACAGGAAGGCTAGAGATGGGGCAGGCTGCCGCACAAAGACTTGCATTCTTCTCTCCCTGAATAACCCCGGTAAAGGAAAACTGCTCCTTTGCATACAAACAACATTCAGCCTCTGGAGGTGCTGTTCCCCCAAGATCTCCCTTCGACCTTCATCTACCATTGAGTGCACAGACAGCAGATGAGCCAGACAAATCGGCTCAGGCCATGAAGAAGCCACTGCCAGAGCACTGGAGCAAGAAGATGCTGGAGGGACATAGTCATATCTACTCCAAAGTTCCCTTAGCTGGACCCGAACTCAGAACTACTAGAAGTCCACAGCCTAGGGGTGAGGTACGTGGGCTTCAGACACCGGGCACAGCTCTCTGTCCAGTGCACATAAGGTGCCACATAACCTGGCGAGGCACATCACCTGGCTTTTTACTGCTGTGAACGGGCTTTGGAGCCTGCGCTTTGACAGGGAGGAGTCACATGAGGAGCCTGGAGAAGGAACACCTTGCTTCCCACAAGGAGGTGCACAGCCTGCATCTGGTCATGAGGGTATGTTCTTCAAACCAACACATGGGCGCTGGTAGCCAGCCACAGTGTGAGCGGGCGCAGGAGAAGAGCCCTGCTGAGCTCAGCATCCCCTTTCTGTTCTACAACCCGGTGACAGAAATGCACGCAGAGGGTGCAAGCTTCTGCAACCACAGTAACAAGGAATATCTTAGTGGTCCCACAGGATTCGGCTCTTGACCCAACACTAACGCTACTGTCACCTGGAAAAAAGGAGCACCAGTGAGGAATGAAAAGATGAAGTGAGCGGCAAAGTCACGGAAGCAGCAGCCTGGGTCCCTTCTGTAAACTGGCTCTAAACCCAAGTGCCTCAGGAGAGGGGCAGCAAGGGCACCTCACCCTGTGCCACCAGCTACTGGGCCTGGGCTCCAGCTAGGAAAGAGCTAACCGGTTTCCTTTCATCGTAAGAAAAGCCTGCCTGTGGCTCAAAAGTCACCCCAGGGCAGATGTGCCAAGGTCTTGTCGCCAAAAAAGTGTCTGTAGGCTGGAGCCAGCTCTGTTCACCAGTTCTGCTCCAAGAAAACACCTCTGTCCGAACCCCTAAAGGCAGAGGAGGGAAAACCTCACACCAGGTTTTGGAGTGTGATCCTACAAATCTGTGACCCTACACTTCTGTGAGGGACACAGAAGAAATCCTGAAGGAGGCAGGGACCTACCTGATGATGGTGTGCATGCCTCGCACCTGCGGCGTGTTCTCCAGGACGCTCAGCGTCTTCGGCAGGGGCTGCCCTTGGTGGGCAGAGGCCAGAGCTGCCCTGCAACAAGGAAGCAGTGATCAGAGCTGCACAGCACATGCACACAGAGCCACCGTGCTGGACCCCCTCAGAGTAGGACGTGGCTCCTGATCGAAGGAAGGCTCCTCCAGGAGAACCCATTGCACAGGCTGGGCCCCAGAAAGCGCTTGGCCTTCCCGCCCTGATCCCTAGGAAAGCCCCACGTCTGGTACCAGGTATGAGATCCCAAAGCAGTACCACCCTGTAAAACCGCGGCAAACCTCCCCTGACCACAAATCCAGCTGTCAGCAGCCTCCACACACACGAGCCTCTGCCAGCACCTGGGGAGCAGGAGCAGCAGCTCTGCATGGGCAAGACCTTGCTACATATCCTGGGACAGGGCTGCCTGGGTTGCACCGAGGTACGAGGACTGTCCCACTGAGGCTGCCTACACGGTGTCCCAGAGAACAGGGAGGACTGTCCAGGGCACTTCTCCCATAGAAGGGAGCAGCCCAGGGCACTCCAACATTCAGGGCAGGAACCATGCTCCAGAAAGGGACAGAAGCAGCACAGGGAGCCAGTCACACAAGTCAAGCATAGCTGCTGTGGGACAGGTTACACAGGAGTCTGCAGCCACAGCGAGACAACCCCCAAGAAGCTGCATGCAGGGCAGCCACCTCGGCAGTCGAGGAAGAGCAGCTACGCTCAGACATCTCAGCAAAGCTTTGGTCAGCAGGGACAGAGAAGAGGCAGGACTCGGAGAAGAGCGGGTGCTGGCAGCCCACCCCCAGCCCAGGAACCAGCCCCCCTGCAGCTGGCAGGGTCCCCACGTACCTGACGGTGATCTCACGCTGGGTGGTAGAGCAGAGTCATCCAGCATGGCAAAAGGGGAAAGAAAGGACAGGCAGTCACTGCACCGGCCACGCACAGCCACTGGGCAGCCTCAGTCCAGCTCCCACCTCTTCTCCTGGGGCTAAACCGAGAGCAGGAAAACCACCGCCGGGCACAGCTGGGAGGCAAGGGTGGGCTGACGGGGCACAGCCAGGGGCAAGCAAGGTGGGGACAGCTGAGATCAGAAGAGCTGACTGGGACCGAGGGGGACAGCAGGCGAATGAGGCCAGGCCAGACCGCAAGTGCCAGGCGTCACTGCCAGGGCGGGCGCTGTGCCCAGACCCATTTCCCCAGTCCCCGTGTCGCAGCTCTGTCTGCCCCGAGAGCTGCGCTGAGACTTTTTGTAAAGAGAGAGGCGACACCAAGAGCCTCTGGGTGCTCCAGGAGCACAGGGCTGTG
>NW_009215395.1:8503-9470 GCF_000690835.1 Fulmarus glacialis
AGGAGCGTCTGGGTGCTCCAGGACCACAGGCCTGGGAGCAGCCACATCCTCCCCTCTGCGTGCAGAATCCTCCTCCTCCTCGCCCGCGCTAGCAGCAATCAATCAGCCCGCACCTCACCTTCTCCAGCTGGCTGTGCACATGCTGCACAATGAGGTCCAGGGCCACAAAGTTCTCCCCACCTGACAGGAGAGTGGAGAAGCCGGGTCAGACACACGCTGACGCAACCCCATCCCAGGACACCCGCTCCCGATGCTCGGGTCAGGTCTGGCAAACACAGCGTCGTCTCACCCCTGGGCACCACGATGTCAGCGACCTGCACGGTGGGCTCGATGTACTGCTCGAAGGCTGGCTTCACAAACTTGTTGTATTGCTTGATGACACCCACGATGTCACGCCCACGTTCCATGATGTCGGCCGCACCAGCCGGATGTCAGAGTCCGTGTCCACAAACACTTTCATGTCCAGGAGCTGGAAAACTGGGAGGGGTGAGCACCCCCTATGCAGTCCCCTGTCAGTCCTGCCTCATTCCCCTCACCCACAGCCCAGCCAGGTCTCACCCCACACAGCGATGGCATCCAGCACTGCCTCCCCTGAAAGCTCTGACATGGAGGTGCTCTGCCAGCAAGCGGTGGGTCACCTCTCCCTCCGCAGCCCCTGGCCATCACCCTGCCCCAGCAGCACCGAGGGCTGGGCCAGGACAGTGCTCATCCCAGCCACAGCACACCACCGCACGCTTCGTCCCACGCCACACACCGAGACGGGCCACCAGCCGCATCAGGCAACGGTACCTTCAGCAACTCCTTGTTCGCAAAAGCCAGTATCCCTTCAAACACGATGACGTTGGCCCCATACACCGTTTTCTGTGGGCACATAAGAGCCGTACTCATCCTGCCCCCCTCACGCACACTGCAGCAATGCCAACACCCAGACAGCACCTCAACCCCTGACCCACACCAGGCTCTCGCC
>NW_009215396.1:0-8872 GCF_000690835.1 Fulmarus glacialis
GAGGCGGAGAGCCGCCTCTGTGCTGCTGGGGGCGGCTCCTCCTCCTCGGGCTGAGCCTGCGGCCCCCCCGGAGCCTCCCTGCCTGCGGGCCGGTGGTGTTTCTCCGGTTCCAGCCGCCCCCAACAGCCTGTCCTCCCTTCTCAGTCAGGCCGTGATCTGCAGCAGTACCAGAGTCAAGCGAAGCAGCTCTTCCGCAAGCTGAACGAACAGTCCCCCACGAGATGTACTCTCGAAGCAGGAGCCATGGCTTTCCAGTAAGTATCTGTAGGCGTGATGGGGGAATAGGCTTCTGCCGCCGTGGAAATAAGTGAAGGCACTTCTGGGTCAGGTTGAGGATTTGTTAGAAATTGGGCTGCCTGAGCGAGGGTTAGTTATTCAACTATCTGCCCTGCTGGTGGAGTGTAATAGCTGCTCTAAGGGGAGAGTGTGTGAGTTGTTACTTCTTGGCACTGCCGTCTGGCACTTGTTTTTCAGCCAGGTTCATAATTCTGCCTTTGCTGAAGACAATGTAGATTCTGTTCCCTTTAAGCTTTTTCTGTTTGTTTGCACCCTCTGAGATACCTTCAGTGCGTCTTCTGAACCTCCTGTGTCTTTTAAAAAGAGATGTCCTTGGTAAAAGCAGGCTGGCAGTACCACTTGAGCTCCTCTTGCACAAGATTTTCCTCTCTGCGTATCCTGTGAGAGTGTACCTTTTCATGCCTTAGCTTCATGCATAGAAACACGTGGAGCATCTCTGATTTTTTTTTTTTTTAATTATTTTCGTAATATCTGACAAGCTTTTTTCTCTCATCTTGTAGATTCAGTCTCATTGTTGCCAAATGTGTTGGGTGTGTTTAATTCATTTCCTAAACTGTTTGGAAACTCTCAACAGCACTTTTGGTGTTCTCCGGTAGCACACTAGCAAGGGAACTTGAATGTAAAATAATGAAAACTTGCAGAGAGTGCAGGTCAGACATCCTTAGTCCCTAATCAATAGCAAGGAAACTGGAAAGGCAAGGAAACTGAGGAAGAATTGACAGTGAAAAGCAGGAGAGAAAGCTTATGTTTGAGAAAGGAAATGTTTCTTTACATGATGTGTAATTATGTAGCAGAATAATGCTTGAGAACTTAATCAAGCCCAAGATCTTGTCAAGAATCAGAATTACGCTATTAGCAGAAATAATTGTTAGAAGTCTCTGAGATCAGGTGCCACATGAGATCACCGAGTTGCAGAGTTGCAACTCAGTTTTGCCAGTGATGCGCCGAGGTTTCCCGCGCTTGGCACCACTTCTGCCGCGCCGCCAGCAGCAGGATCCCTCCCGATTCCCCACCACCGGCTGTGTGTTTACAGCTGGGTGATGGGAGGATGGCCTTTGAATGGAGGGCAAGGTTGGCTTTAGGGTCCTTTAGCAAATCTCATGCCCTGTCCCTTTCTTCAGAGATTCAGTGACATGAAAAGACAGGAACAGGGGTTTTTTGGAAGGACAATCTTCGGCAAAAGCCATGAGGTTTTGAGGGCAACTTTTCTTGTGGTTGGCTTACATATGATAACTGCGACAAGATTTTTTTTAATCTTTTTTCTCTTAGCTTCTGGTTGCCTTTGATAGGGAGTTATAGTGGTCAGAGGATGGCCCTGATTAAAATAGTCTGGCCGTCCCTATCTCCTGTTGGGTTTGGGTGTTGTTGCCAGAGTTAACTGCAAAGTGCTGCTCTGCATCGTCTTCTTTCTAGAAGTTAAAACTTTCTAGAATTTAAAAACTCTCTCATTTTAAATGTTTCCATGGCACTGCACGGGTGTAGCTCTGACTGGCAGCGAAGCCTTGGGAGAGAGTCTGTGTAGATCCTAGTAAATCCCTTCTTGCATTGCTTCCATGATGCAAGCAGAGCGATGTCTGGGGGGCTGTGCCACGTGCAGTGCCCAGGAAATCGAAGCCTCTTAACGGTGGCTGCAATGTCACCAGTTCTGACAAGGTGGGAGGACTTGGGCAAGCTCATGTTTTGACAGCCATCTCAAAGAAACAGACAGGTTACCTGGCTGGCAGATAGGTGGGGAAAGGAGCGTTTCTCCTCCTGTGTTGAGTTAGTCCCTAGACAAGTTCTGCAGGCAATTGACCGCTGCTGCAAAGCACTCAACTGCTGCCTCCTTTAAGGTGGGACATTAAGGCGAGACCTATATGAAAAGAATACTTTCAGATCAGAAAACCTCCTTTGATAACAGTACAGGAAGGGGAGGAAATGGGGGAGTTTGAGATTTAGTCTAAAATAATGCTGGCTGCTGACCATGCTGTTCGTTAACTCAGCACACCATTTTTTCTGCCAAATCAGAGCTCTGACTGCTGAGGGCAGCACAAACCAGGGTAGAGCATTTTGTGGTGCGAGAGTTAGAAGTGCAGCTAAAGATATTGCTGAACTTGCTGAGGTGGTGTTAGCTTGATCAATTCAGAGAGGAGTCTGGTCTTGCTGAAACGTGAAGCTTAAACTATGACTGCTGAAGTGATTTTTGTCAAATGTAATGTTTAGACTTCAGCTCTAAAAGCTGTGTCACCCTTTCAGCTACAGCACTCAGTGTATACGGCTGTGCAGGTACAGAAACACCAATGGAGTCTGCTGTGCTGTCAGTCAGTAGTTGACCTTTGGCTGATGAGTGGCTGAACTGGCTCTTACCTGTCATGTTGAAAACAACCCTTGGCCTTTGCCACTGTTACCAGGATAACGCTTTTCTCTCTCAAAATGATCCAAGATAATTATAAGAAACCTACTGGCTATACTCAGCGTGCAGAAATCCGGAGTACAGAAGTTAGCAGCATCAAACACGTCTGCCCCTCATGTGCGTACGCTGCCGAGCAGTTGGCCTGATCGGGTGCTGTGCTAAAGCTCGGAGGCACGCACAAAGTGTGAAAACGAGAAGCCCGGCTGTGCAGGAACTCTGCTCTGATGTTGAACTGAGGTTGACAAAATTGTCTGAATCCAGGACAGAATGAGGTGTGCTTGCTCTCTGTGGTGCTGACAGATCAACTTTAAATCCAACACACCTAATGTCACATCATGGGAAAAGCAAGAGGGAAATACAGCTGAAGAGCTCCAGGCAGGACCAGCTGTCCCGAGCAGAGATAACAGAGCTGTGCCAATGGGGAATGTTCCTCAGGCTGCTCTCATCTGGAGTTTGCTGCTCTGGCTCTCGGGGAATACTGTCAGAATTCCTATCTGACTCCAGTATTGCTTATTTCAAAAGACTTTTTGAAATATTGCTGTTCGTGACAGTGGCTAAATCAAGTTCCACGTGATGATTTGTAGGAACTCCAAGCTGTCAGGCAGGTCTCCAAGGGTAAGGGAAGAACAGAGGCATGATGTATGATAGGATTAGTCTTGCGCACTAATGCAGTCCAAGCTGAGGGACATGAAAAAGAGTAAAAGCATGGGCTCGTGGGGATATGCTTGTGGAATGGATTATAGTAACTGGAGTTTCTTGCTTCTGGTTGGGGTGGATCAGTTGTTGTTTGAAGGCTGGTGGGATTCACACACAGGCAGGAGAAATGGACACTCCTGAGCCCAGAAACAAGTTGAGGATGGTTAATTCAAAGGACTTGGACCTGCTGCGGGTCTGGAAAAACAGCGTGAAGGGGAAGTTGTTTTGTAAGCCTGATGTGACTACTATCAAAATTTTAAGCTACTTATTTAACTACAGTGCCCTCGTGACTGGGTCAATTCTTTAATACACTGTTAATCTTTATGCTAACTAGGCTGCCACATAATGGCATTATGCAGAAAGTCAAAGGAAGGTAACATAAAAGTAGCATTTAAATTCCACCATGAATAATGTAGATAACCCTGCATACACTTTAGAATGTTTACCGTCTCCACTCCCTTCGTTTTGGTGGAAATATTGTTGCCTTTATTTTTCTGTTGGCTAAATGAGGAGGAAAATGTAATTGGGAATAATCTCAAGATTGGTTCTATCTTATCCCTTATTTCAGTAGGCTTTTTAGCTGGATTATAATGAAAGGCCCCTGTTCTTGGTGCTGACAGAGGCACTGGAGCTCACACTGAAACAAGGTCAGCACTAAACCTCTGTGAACAAGTACAAATTAGATGCAATGGACATGGGGTGGTGGGAGGAGTAGAGGACCTCTCTGGTCCTTCAGCTGCAGAACAAACCAAAGAGCATCGCACAGCAAGAGCAGCTCCTGTTCCAATGTACGTTTTGGAGCTCCTAACATCGCAGCCGCAGAGCTGGTAGCACAGTCATACTTACCCATGGCAATCCTGTAGGGGAAGTCACCAGAACCCATCTGGCCTCAATGTTTTTCCCCAGCTGCCTTTGAGATCATGCAACACCCCGCCAACAGGCTGGCGTTGGGGGGGGAAGGGGATACCCAGCCCTCCAAACCAGAAGGTGGGAGCTGGTGGTCACTGGGTGGCTTTTTAGCACACTGAGACCAAATTCTTGTGCGTGTCCTAATCTCAGGGCAGAGCTTCCCATTTGTGGGCCTCAGGTACTTGGCTGTGCTGCGTTGTCCTAGAGCTGTGTTGGCCACCTTCCCCTCTACCCTGCTGGCAGACTTTCTTGTACTCCCCTCCTTCTGACTGCAGGAGGGAGGGAGGGTGTCCTCCCTTTTTTACTCCAAAATTATAACTCTTATTGCTGGTGTTTTATTAAGCTAATGATACTCACAGGCCAACTTTTGTTCCAGTGAAGTTAAAGTTCAGGGCTGTTGGCACGGGTATAAGGTCTGAGGCTACAAGAAAATTTATTTTAGGTAAAGAAAAAGTAAGCCATTACAGCTGATCCAGACATGACAAACTGGAAGTCCCTGTACCCAGTTCTCATTGCCTCCTAGGAATAAAGGTATGCAGGGTGGTGTTTGATAGGATGGGTTCAAAATTGATTGATTAATGCTCTGTCTGCTGTTCTTCTAGCTACATCATTGAGAAAGGAGTGTGTTACCTGGTCCTGTGTGAAGCTGCATTCCCCAAGAAACTGGCCTTTGCGTATCTGGAAGACTTGCATTCAGAGTTTGATGAGCAGCATGGCAAGAAGGTGCCAACGGTCTCCAGGCCCTATTCCTTCATTGAATTTGGTGAGGTCCCTCTCCCTGTGGCTAGTTGGGAAACTTCCTGCTGGGGAGGAGCAGCAGCCACAGGATCCTCTCCAGCTTGGCTTATGGAATTGACAGTTCAGACTCTTCTTGGCAGGAGAGAAATGGGTGTTTTGAGCAAGAGAATAGAGAAGGGGTAGGGAAATGGTAAATGTCCTTTGATTCAGGTTTCCTGCTTTAAGTCTCTTGGCCTTGCTCCAGTGAATACTTGCATGCAGTCTGCTGGCTGCCTCAGCAATGCTCCCACTCCTTCAGCAGCCGGGCTGCTCTGTGTTAGGTGAGATTCCCTCTGATAGCCCCCTCTTGTTCCAGATACCTACATCCAGAAAACCAAGAAGCTGTACATTGATAGCCGGGCGAGGAGGAACCTGGGCTCCATCAACACAGAGCTGCAAGATGTGCAGAGGATTATGGTGGCCAACATTGAGGAAGTCTTACAGCGAGGAGAAGCACTTTCAGGTACAGGGAGTGCCCGATATTTGGCATATGGTTCCTTGTCCTCTCGGTCAGCTGGGTGGGTAGAGCATACCAGAGGGAAAGGCTTTTGCTAATCCCCGAGCCTCCTGAGAAAAGCAATGGACTCAGTGGGTGTTTCAGTTGGATCAGTTGCATCCTGAAGCACCTGGCGGGTACTGGTTCTTCTTTTGGGCGAGACTAGCGTCTCACCAGCTTGGGTGGCTCTCATCCCAGCAGGACAAGCACTAGAGCACTGCAGATAGGCACAGGGCATGCTGCCATGTGAAACTGCTGCGCTTCCGGCTGCTCCAGAGAAACTTGTACTGTTAATGTAACATTTGGGGAACACCTTGGGTTGGGTTAATCTTGATTAACTTCCTTCCCCTTTCGCTTTAACAGCTCTTGATTCCAAGGCCAACAACTTGTCCAGTTTGTCCAAGAAGTACCGTCAGGATGCAAAGTATCTGAACATGCGTTCCACTTACGCCAAGCTTGCGGCCGTAGCTGTGTTTTTTATCATGTTGATCGTCTATGTGAGATTCTGGTGGCTGTGAGTCTGTTGCAGTCATGGAAGAGGGAAAGCCGGTAGCCTGGCAGGTGTATGTGTGCAGGACACTGTTCACAGGGGATGTGCATTAGAATCCACACACGACCATCACCTTTACGGGAGTGTCCTGAAATTGTTAGGTGACACCTGACTACTACATCTCTTAGTGAAGCCTAACAATAGGCGTAAAGGCTTGTTGACTACAGGCTTTTCCTCTGAGGCAGTTTGCACTAGGGTACTGCAGCGTTTGGCCTCCCATGGTTCTGCCCCCCTCCCGGGGGCACGCTCTGGGAACAGTCAATCAATGCGGTTTAGCATAATCACATTGTACGTCCTCCTGTTGAGTAGCTCTAGTGGGAACTGGACTCTAATGAACATTCCTTGTGTTGGCAATGTTTGCTTTTTTAGAATCTGGGTCTGCAGTTACTTTTTTTTTTTTTTTTTTTTAAAAACAGGACTCCCCCGTTTGAAGGCAAATACTGCACTGTACATATAATAGCTTTCACCTCTGTCAGAATAGCTATTGTTGAGTTTTCTGTCTCTGACATCTTGGCTTGTTATACTTTAAATTGCTTTAGGAAGAAATGGATGTTAAATTATGCCTTAAAATACATTCTGTCTAGTACTAGGAGGGGCAATGAAAGGCTTCTATGTTACTGATTCCTGCAAAATTAAACTACAGGTTTGTAAGTGTCCACTTTCCCTCTCCTGATGGCTGTGTATGACAGCATGTTTTCATGTGGACGGGGTGTGTAATTCAAGTGCTGTTGGAACGGGCACAGTGCAAACTGTGTCAGCACTCTGTGTTTTTCACTTCTATCTGCAGATTCACTACATTATTTCCTTCCTTTTTATAACTGTGCTTGCCTTCCAAAATGTGTCAAAACTGCCAGCATTTCATCTCTGGGATGCTTGTTTTCCTTTCTCCCTCTTTCTCTCACCCAAAACAACCAAAAAACCAAAACTCTGGATGTTCTTGTGAAGAAAAGGCAGTGTTTCCTTAAAGAACGCTTTAACTTTACATGAAGGATTCAAAAGGATAACTTTAAAACAGTGGAATCCTTTGGAAACACTATCTTTTTTTCTTGTGGTCACCCTCTCCCTACCTCACTGGGGAAGTTGAAACTGTAGGTGAAGAAAAACTCATGGGGCAATAGTATATAGCTTCTTTCTCATGGGCCAATCTATATATTTCCAGTGTAATGTGATTTTTTTTTTTTTTTTTGGTCCACCTGTGCTAAGAGTAACATTTTACCAGTCAGCTTTTGTTTTTATTTGAAAAAAAGAGGAAAAAAGAAACCCCACAGCTCGGGCATTCTTCTGCACTTAAGTGTCTGCCACTTGGTAGGAAGCAGGCAGTGTCAGAGAAGGAAGTTTCAGGACTCCTCAGCACCTTTTACAAGTACATAATCTTGTGTAGTTCTGGAAGTATAAACTGTGACTTGGAAGTGTTTCCTGCCACTGGGTAGGAGACGGGGAGCTGTTGTCCTGTCTGGGAACGCTCCCCAGCTTGGCACTGTCTTGGGCTGGCAGGGAAGCAGTTAGCACTTGTCCACCAATAAACCTAGCAAATCTGATCTGCCATGTAGTCTAAAATAATCTGGTTTCTGCATGATGTCTCCAAGCGTTACTTATTATTATTATCGTTATTTTTAATCCTTTTAAGTGGTGTCCCTAGCAGGTGAATGTCCCAGTGATGTAGGTCTGTGTCATGTAGGTGCTGAAAGGGGAGCGGACACCGACCGCTGAGGGGAGTGATTGAGGGGAGTGATGCTTCTGCAGCAAAGGGCAGCTCGGTGAGCAGCTGCCTCCTGCAGCCCCAACGTCAGCAGTAAATAAACGCTTCTGAAAAATCCCCTCTGCAGCGTGGAGTTTCCTGTGTCTTGATCTCTTGATCCTGTGTTTCTGTGATCTCGGAGGATGCTTTCTTCCCTTCCAGGGATACAAGAGGGTAAAGGCCCCATAGCTGAAGCCACCTGGGATGAGGACTCCTTTTTGGAGGCAGAACTAGTTGAAAAACATGATCTTGGCCATTTTCTGGCAGAGAGACTATACTTTGGTTATAGCAGGGATGTCTTTCCCTGCTGGCGTGTGTCTCTGCCTGTTGGATGCGGGCAAGCAGCCTCCTCGGCATGGGCAGAGCCTCGTGGGGGTGTGGGCCGATTTTTATGGGGACAGTTTTGTGGCGATGCTGTATGTGGGAGGCACACGTGAAGCAGAACAAACTGGGAGTGGGGTATGTGTCCCCCTGTGCTGTGCATCAGTATTAACAGGGCACAGAGCTGCAAATGCCTAAAGAGGAAGGCAAGGAAGACTCATCTCACACAGGCCACCATGGGGCTCCAGGGAGCCCTTGATAAGCAGCTCCCTCGCTGCGATCAAAACACAGGGCCCCTTTTCCTCCCTCGCACAGGGCGGAGGTGCTGCTGATGCTCTGCGCGAGGGTGGTGAAGTCTGGGGGTTGTTTTGCTGGGGCTGTCTGCACCTCCTGAGCGGCCAGGCCTGAGGTTTGTTGCTCCGGTCCCGCTGCTCGGGGCGGAGGGGAGAAGCCAAAAAAAAGGGGGGAAAAGCCGTTGCTGGTTTCTCTGTGCGTTAGCCGGCAGCTTGCTGGAGGCTGGGCTGGGCGAGCACCCGTGGGCTCGGGGATGTGGCTCCCTGTCCTGGTGTGCAGCAGCGAGCAGTGGGTGCAGGGTGCAGCCCTGCTGGGTGTGGGTGACCGTAGCAGTTGGGCTGCTGCTCGCTCGGGAGTCGCGGTGCTGTGCGCTCGGTGCTGGCAGAGGCCCAGAGCTGGCCC
>NW_009215396.1:9338-9688 GCF_000690835.1 Fulmarus glacialis
TGGGTGGTGGAAGGGGCCCAGAGCTGGCCCGGGAGCCGCTGCCTGCAGATGGCAGTGCCTGCACGGAGCTGGTGCGCGGTGCGGAGCCGTGCCCGGAGCTGGGGAGGCAAAGGGGGCTCCTCCTGAGGGCACCCCCACCTCGTTGCAATGCCCTGGCCTCTCCAAAGACCCTTGCTGGGCCCGGGCTGCCTCCCCATGACCCCGGGGATCTGCCTGCAAGGGCTCCTGGACTGTGCCGCGCAAGGCTGCGCTGCCTGGCCTCCTCCCGTCACGCAGCTGGGATGCTGCGACTGAGCCGGATGGCGATGCTTCCCAGCAGGGCGTTTGCCCGAGTCGCTTCCTACCCAACG
>NW_009215397.1:0-1488 GCF_000690835.1 Fulmarus glacialis
CTCCGGAACCCTTCGCCTCGGTGGCTTCGAATATATAGAACATATATAGAACAGAACAGAACAGAATAGAATAGAACAGAATATTTCAGTTGGAAGGGACCTACAACAATCATCTAGTCCAACTGCCTGTGTGCCTGTTCTATATATTCTAGTGCATAATATCTATGTTTGTGTGTATGTATGTCTCTGTGTTAAGAAGAACCACCAATACTGCACGTAAATCCATGGTGTCAGCTTATATCCTTGTGGTTCCAAAATTGGGAGCAGTAGCTAATACACCGATGCTTGTGCTACAATTTAGAGGAACCTCAACTGGCTGGAGAAATGGTCCAACAAGAATATTATGAAGTTCAACAAAGGGAAATGCCAAGTCCCACAGCTGGGGAGGAATGACCCCAGTACACACTGGGGGCCAGCCAGCTGGAAAGCAGCTTTGCAGAGAAAGCCCTGGGGGTTCTGTTGGATACCAAGTTAACCATAAGCCAGCAGTGTGCCCTCAAGGCAAAGGTCAACAACATCCTGGCCTGCGTTAAGGTTGCATTGCCAGCAGGTCAAGGGAAGTGATCCTTCCTCTCTATTCAGCCCTGAATATCACATCTGGAGTGCTGGGTCTGGTTCTGGGCTCTCCAGTACAAGAGAGACATGTACATACTGGTGCAGACCCAGTGAAAGACCACGAAGATGGTGAAGGGAACGGAACATCTGACATAGGAGGAAAGGCTAATTCAAGAGAAGAGAAGGTTCAGGGGCAATCTTGTCAATGTATATAAATACCTGATGAGAAGACATAGCCAGACTCTTCTTAAGCCAGGTAATATACAGCCCTACCATAGGGGATGAGATACTGGACCTGGTGATCACCAACGCAAGTGAGCTAATTGGTGATGTCAAGATTGGAGGCAGCCTGGGCTGCACAGTGATCATGCACTGGTGGAGTTCACAGTCCTGAGGGATATGGGTCAGTCAAAGAGTAAAGTCAGGACCCTACATTTTAAGAAAGCAAACTTCCAGCTGTTCAAGGAGTTAGTCAATAGGACCCCCTGGGAAACTGCCCACGGGGACAAGGGAGCAGAACAGAGCTGGCAGATCTTTAAGGATGCTTTCCATAGAGCGCAAGAGCTCTCGATCCCCAGGTGTAAGAAATCAGGCAAGGAAGGCAAGAGACCGGCATGGCTGAGTTGAGATCTGCTGGTCAAACTCAAGGGCAAGAGGGAAATGCCCAGGCAGTGGAAGCAGGGACAGGTATCCTGGGAAGAGCATAAGGACACTGCCTGGTTTTGTAGAGATGGGGTCAGGAAGGCCAAGGTGCGGCTGGAGCTGAACTTGGCAAGGGATGCAAAGAATAATAAAAAGGGCTTCTACAGATATGTCAGCCAGAAAAGGAAGATCAAAGAAAGCGTGCCCCTGATGAACACGATTGGCAAACTGGTAACAACGGATGAGGAGAAGGCTGAGGTACTCAACAACTTTTTTGCCTCAGTCTTCACC
>NW_009215398.1:0-418 GCF_000690835.1 Fulmarus glacialis
CAGGGGGATGCGGGCAGCAGTGTGGCACAGGGCATAATGGGGTGGGGTGGTGAGATGCATGCAGACCTCCTCCTCCTCCGTGCCCCAAGGTGCCTCTCCCCTCTCACAGGCTGCCGGCCTGTGATGAGCCCCCAGACGCCTCAGGGCATCTCCTACCTGACCCCCCAATTTGAAGGAGTTTGCGGAAGAGGCCGAGGAAGGGTCCCTGCCTTATTTCAGGTAGTGAATGCTTCTGAGGGACCCAGGGTTTCCTCAAGCAGGAAAGAGGCCGCAGGCACACGGATTATTGATGGAGCCCGTCAGCAGCAGGCTGAGCCTGGCACAGGGGTCTGGCAGCACCGGGGTTCTGGCTCCTTGGGGTCCAGCTCTTCTGGGGCAGCTGGGAGGACCCGCCCGATGAAAGGCACCTTCAGGCACA
>NW_009215398.1:580-921 GCF_000690835.1 Fulmarus glacialis
CGCGGTGCCAGCGGGAGAACATCTGGGGAAGCAAAGCACCCGGCAGGGCAGAGCCAAATCCAGCCCAATGGCCATGGTGCAGCTGGCTGCTGGCAGCCTCCCCTCCCGAAGGCATCGGCAAGTAGGACGGGTGAGAAGGTGCCGTTGCTCCTATGTGCTCCAAGCACTTCCCACCCACCCACTGCCAGGAGACCTGACCCTCTCCGACACCAGCACCCATGGGGTGCATGTGAGAGCAGCAATGCTGGGAAGGCGCAGGATGAGCCCGGCTTGCACGAGCCGCCATCATCACCTCCCCCGGGGGTCCCCGGAGGTCCTATCGTCACCGGGCTCTGCCAGGA
>NW_009215399.1:0-301 GCF_000690835.1 Fulmarus glacialis
GCAAACACTCACTGGACCCAGACAGGTTTTCCCATCTTTTCCCAAGAATCAACACCTGCCCTTGGGTGGGATCCTTCCGGGCTGGGGAGGAATGAGGTGCCCCTCTCCACGCTGCAAAGCTCGTGACCGAGGCTGTAAACACTGATTTGTCTTTTTAGGACCCTGCTACGGGGCAGACCATCACCCAGTGGGTGCAAGAAGCGGGGACTGGCTGCCACCGATCTCCCTAATAGCCCGATGGAAACGTGCTCCTGCACACCCGCGCTGCCTCCTCCCGGTTCATCCGCAGCAGCCCAGGCAG
>NW_009215399.1:704-1264 GCF_000690835.1 Fulmarus glacialis
TTTTGTGCGGGCGGGGGGGGGGGACACGGGGACCACCAGGCACATATTCCCCACAAGACAAGGCTGGCGACCAAGCCTTGGGTGCTTTACGCACAACACCCAGCACACATTCAGCTCATAGCTCGTCCAGACAAGCCCTTCTCTGCTCACCCAGCCAGACCCCAGCCTTTTCCATCCGCCTTGGGATGGAAGAGGGGGCCCCAACCTGTTATCCCACCATTCGGGTTGGCTCCGACACATCGAGAGAGCCACCACGTGCCTGGATCCAAAGGCAGGAGCGGGGCCCAGGAAAAGCAGCCCTGCTCTGCCTCCTCTCCCCCTGCCTGCTCTTTAACAAAGCTGCCGAGGTTGGAATACATGAAAAATTCGCTTTTCCTAAAGCCAAAACCAAGAGGAAAATGTTTCCATTAGGTTCAACTCCAAGCCAAGGGCCTGAGACACGGCAGTGAGCTCCGAGTGGAAAGTACGTCGGATTGTTCAGATTCTTTCGGCTTTAACGGTCTCGTTATTGGCAAAATGAAGTAAACGGGGAGAGGGGGCACGGGACTTTAGGCTGTCCC
>NW_009215399.1:1294-1769 GCF_000690835.1 Fulmarus glacialis
CCCCGGGGTGAGGGGGCCGATGCGGGGGGGCTCCCCACGCAGCCCCAAGTTGCAAGAGAGAGGCACTCCAGAGCTAACCTGCCCTTGAAACTCGCAGCGTTCTCCCTTTCCTATATTCTCCTTTTTCCTGGCTTTCGGGCTAGAGGGGGGGAAGGGGGAGGAGGTGGGAACATCCGCTGTAAAATAAGCAGCTCATTGTCTATTTAAATTGCTGCTCCAAGCCCTGCCACCCCGCAAAGTCATTATACAGCAAAACCGGCAGCGTCTCCTGCAGCACAGCGCCAAGAGCAGCGAGCTGCTGAATCTGTGTTTACCCAGGGCTACAAAAGGGAATTCCCCACCCACCCGCCGTCAGCAGCTCCCCGGGTTGTAGAAGGAGTGGGGAGAGCGCGGTGGTTTTGGGGAGCTCCCCCCAAAAACGCCTTCCTTCCCCCCAGCAATCGTGTCATGCCCATCCCGGCCAATGCCGTAGTGA
>NW_009215399.1:2286-2536 GCF_000690835.1 Fulmarus glacialis
AAACACGCCTTCCTCCCCCCCAGCAAGCGGGTCATGCCCATCCCGGCCGACGCCGTAGTGAGACCCCAAGCCAGCAATACTTAAGAAGGAAAACCCCTTTCTCCCACATTTTCTCATGAGGAATGTGGCTCTGAGCGGGTGAGGGGAGCCCCGAGGCATCTCCTGCCCCCCCTGCCTGCTGCCAGCGCCGGCCCCCCTCACCTGGCCGCACCGACTGCACCAGGACGACGCGGGCCCCGATGACGGGCAA
>NW_009215399.1:2719-3005 GCF_000690835.1 Fulmarus glacialis
AGCCCCCGGAGTCAGCCACCTCGCTGCCAGATCCCAAGGGCACGGCTAATTCTTCCTCACCCTACGAACCCCTCGCGTGATGTCCCTGCTTGCACCCCTTCTCCTGAAAACAGGGTGCCCCAGTGAGCACGGGCAGGGTGCTGGGAAGAGCTCCCGGCTGTGGGCAGCTGGAACATCATCCCTGGCCCCGCTGGGCTGCTTCGCCGGCAGCCAAGGAAGGGTCCTGCCCTCCCCAGGCACACGCAGCCTTGGCCGGGTGACTTTGGGTGCTGCGAAGGGGCACAGG
>NW_009215400.1:0-1101 GCF_000690835.1 Fulmarus glacialis
ATCCACAAGCGATTCATTGAACTAATGATGGTTGTGTAGCTTTGAGGGCCTTGCTATCCACAAGTGTGTGCTGGAAGGACATTAAAGTAGAATTCAAAAAATTCCTTATGGTGTGTCCTACAAAATTGCATATCAAATGCTTCTGCTTTGCTTCTGAAGTAGATCTGAAATCACGTGTGATTCTCTTGACTTTGAGCTGTCGAAAGCCGAACTGTGGAAAACTGTTTAATGACAAAACGCTTTGAGGGCCTTGCTATCCACAAGTGTGTGCTGGAAGGACATTAAAGTAGAATTCAAAAAATTCCTTATGGTGTGTCCTACAAAATTGCATATCAAATGCTTCTGCTTTGCTTCTGAAGTAGATCTGAAATCACGTGTGATTCTCTTGACTTTGAGCTGTCGAAAGCCGAACTGTGGAAAACTGTTTAATGACAAAACTTATAAATAAATCTTCCTAGCAAGTGTGTAAATTGGAGTACAAGCATTTTCTTGTCCTTCCTGTAGTTTTAAGTTAAAGCACATCCGAATAGTATCTAAACTTCCCACTGTATGTTCCTTTGATATTAAAAGCTTTGTGTACTGCAGCAGACTTGACCCAAACCTTCTGTGAGGTACCTTTTTTTTTGTAGTGGAGTGTATCAAATTGGAAAACAACACAGCTTGAAAACTTATGTAAAATTGAATTAAGTATGAATTCTTGTCTACCATTTGACTTCCAAGAACTCAGATCACATGATTGCTACTTAATGTTCAAACTGGTATGGATAGGTGAAAGCAAGTAGTTAGCGAAACCCTGAGGAAGTGGGAATATAGCAGTGCTGTGATAATAAATAATGCTCATATTGACAGTTCATATTTTGATAGATTTTTTTTTTTTTTAGATCTAGAGCTTTTATGCTTTTTAAGAAAAAAGAAAAATCTCAACCTGACTGCTGTGAGCTACAAAGCACAGAGCCCTGTGTTTTTCTGTGGCTTAATTATGACAAGTATTCAGAGACCCAAATAGCTGACCTTGCAAGCTCAGTTTTGCTATGTTTGAAACAACTGGATTTGCTGTAGTAACATTAGTAACATTTGTGTTGCTAACTAATCTTTGCACCC
>NW_009215401.1:0-14902 GCF_000690835.1 Fulmarus glacialis
AGGGCCCGGCGCCGCCCGCGCGGGTTTTCCTCCGAAATCCCCGTTTTTAGCGGCCTGCCGGTGCCAGCCCCCCTCGCTTTGCGGCAAAGCTGAATCCCCCTGCGAGGAGAAGCGCCTGTTTCGCGTTAGGTAATGTCTGGCTCTAGGTATGGTGGCTAAGCGTTGGCTTCTGGTACATGTCTTTTTTTATTTCTTTTTTCTGTTGGGAATTGCTTGCTACTTCTTAAACCACATCATAACTATTCTATTTTATTTTATTTTATTTTATTTGTACATTTTGCTGCTAACCTTGTTTGGTTAGCCCATTTAAAGGGCATTTAATGTTTTACATACCACTCCAAACCAGGAAAATGCTCAGGCACTATTACCCAACTGGTTATATCAGTTTTCTGTTTTTTTTTTTTTTTTCTCTCCTTTGGACTGTATGAGGTAAGAGGATAAAATCTTTGTCTAAGGATTTGTGCAACATTTTCTTCGAGTCTATATTATACTTTTATGGAATGGTTAAAAAAAAGAATTACTTTAATCATTTGCTTTTTTTGATCGTTTGTAACAATGTCTTGCATTTGTGAGGTATATTGAATCCTTAGAGTTGCCAAAACAGCCTTTCAGCAGGGCTCTTATCCTGGAAGCAGCAGCTGTAAGACAGACGTAGGTTGCAGAATCCCAATTAATGAAATGAGGCCAAGGAAGGACACGTTGGTCTGTAACGCAAATGGCTGATTTTGCAAGACCAAGTGATCACGCGAACTTGTATGTTGGGACCACTTTATGGTAGTACTACAAAGCGGGTACGTGACGCTGTACAGGTTACAGGAAGTGAAAACATGAACTCAGAAAATGTTTCCGAGGTGCTAAAATGTAACATGTTTGGGGGACAGAATACAGTAAAAAGGTAGTGAGAGATAAATGTGTATTTAATGATTAACAGTAGGACTTCAGTCATGTATTTGCTAAGAACATCTAAAAGTGACTGTCAAGAAGTAAGTGTACTTTCTTCTAGGCACTGTCAACAGTTATCAACTAAGGTTACCTGTTTGTTTTACTTGAAGTCCAGGCAATTGTAATAGGTTAAGAATCAGATTTTTCTTAAACTTACGGGTGGGTGTATTTATATAAACTCTGAGTGATATTTTTAGATTTAGATAGAATTCTAATGTTAATATTTCTTCTATAAAATTTGTCATATGTGTCTGAAAATTACATTGTCACTGTAGTGATAAGAAAAATAACCTGACAAGTTTTCCTTTTGATTTAAACAGCAAAAAGTTCAGAAACTAAATCAGGACTTGTTTCAGAAACAAACTAGATTTGGATTATTTCAATTTCAGTAATCTTAGATAAAGTAAGATTCATTAGGAAAGAGATACAGAAAAGTGTCTTTCCAGCAGAATTTTACATCCAACAATACTAATCTTTTTATTTCATTGTTATGTATTAGATACTGCAAAGAGGAATAAACTTTGGGTTTTGTTAATAAACTAGTCAGAGTCCTATATCCTCACCAGAAATTATTCTCATTGCTCATGAAAAAAGATTAAAAAGTAAATACTTCAAACATCCTAATGTTGTAGTTCTACAACTGTTTCATACAGATGACATTAGCTTCTAATTTATGTTCCGTCTCTGTCTTTCTCAGGTTGAATTATTGTTCGCCAGCTGTGTTTCCAGTGGATTTTTTTGCTCTAACTTATGGTGGAAACTATCCCAGTCTGTCTTGAAGTGCTTCTCTTGTATTTTTAGTCAGGCCAGTGTACTTTGGCAAATGCAGTCATTTTTCATTTGCTGAGTTCAGAAACGTGGTCTTTTACAGTAGCCATTTGGCTTGCATTTTCCTGCAGTTGCTCCGACTAGGTTTATAGATTTAGTGTTTAAAGTATTTGAGTAAAATTTCTTTCTTACTGTCTGTAAGTGAGATTTATACGCAGTACATAGACCTTACCAGTTTCCTGCACTTACTTCTTTCACGGACCTCCTGTGCTCTTAGTTGTCATGCAACTTTCAGGTCCCAGTGTGCCATCTGCTTCTCAGAGGTCCAGTTTCACCATCTCTTTCAGCCATTCTTATTCTTTACGCAACTCGGTAGGATTTGTGCTGGATCCCTAAACATGTATCTTCACTTCCATGTCTTCTTCACGCTCCACCACACTTTTTTTTATTTAGGAAGACTACTTGAAAATGGGTTCTTTGTTTCTTAACCATTCATCTGTTGCCACTCTTGATTCTTGGATGTAGTAAATGTCAGTGATTCAGTCATGTTCAGAACAACCTGTTGGGATATCATAGAGGTCATGATTTAAAGGAAATAAACAGTTTTTAAGTAACAAAGATACTGTTTTCCTGTACATATCTAGAGAGCAAAGAAGCAAGAAAGAAAAAAGGGAAGATCTTCGAATGCTTGCAGTTAGATCACAGCTGATTTTTATATCCTTTCACTTGTTTTGTTTGCTACTCATCATGCGTCTAGGGTTGATTTGGAGACCTGATCCTAAAGGACAAGGGTTTAGCAAACCTGGATTGGCATCTCTAAATTCTGCTTACTTAATCCCAAAAGTTGTTTTATATACCAGTGTACTCGCAGTCTTCCTTCTGAACTCTAAATCAAAATGAAAATGGGGTTGGTTTGGCCTGTTGTGGTGTTGGTTTGTTTTGTTTTGTTTTTTTTTTTTAAAGTTTGTTAGTTTTGTGGTTTTTTTTTTTTCCCTAAAAAGTTTTGTCTCAGAGTGTAAGTAGTTCAAGTGACATTTCAACAATTTTGAGCTTGTTCTACACTCGGAACAAGTTGAATTTGCAGTTGAACTTCTATTTTAGGATTCACAGGCTACGCTCACAAGTGACACAATACATGATTATGAAATGTAACCTTGGTCGTTGGATGCTGTTTCATGCTTGCTTCTTTGTATATGTGCAGTGTGATTTGCAGATGAACAGACCCCAACAGCACTTGTTACAGACCTAGTTATGCTAAACAGAATTCCATGGACAAGAGCAAATGTTTGAGAAGGCTTTTCAGAATAAGATTGATTATTTTTATTGTTGTCTTTTAGTATATTTTTGATATTTTAAATTGGTTATATCCTAACAGGTCATTAGGCCCAATCAGCCTATGGAGAAATAATTAGGAGAGGATCCCAGTACAGGCTAAGGAATGACCCGTCTTCTAGGAGAGTAGATTCATTTTGATCCTGCTTCTGTCTTAGCCATCTTTATTCCATCACATTACTGGTATTCCTATGGCTTTCTCTATTATCCTTCTTCATAACTTAATGATTTATTTATTTTTCATAGTTACTAAAAGCTAAGGGTTTTTTAAGTAGATGTTTATCTTACACCTTTTTGATGATTTTATCTTTTTGATGAGTCTCCAGATTTCTGGTGTTAAATATATGGAATTTAATTTGGAAAAAATGACCTTTTTTCCCACATTGGTTTTAGGGTCAAAGAAATTCATTTATTTGCCTCTTCTACATGCTTTCCTTGTATTACATGTCAAGATATAAGAGCCAGACATTTCTTGTGCCCATTCCATAAAATGATGCTAGTGTTTTTTACAATGTGTTGAACTCCTTAGTTTTGAGGAGGTTTTCTTGATTTTGATACTAATTCGCAATATTTTGATATTAATATATATAGGTCCAAGTTGGTAAGTTTTCAAGCATTAAACTACTGAGCAAGATAGGCTGAAGATTCTGGTAGTACGGATGTGAAAAATCCAAGTATCTTTAGCATATAGTTTGTGGGCTGGCAGCATTTCCATCTGACTTGAACTAACATGAATTTTCATTTTGTACAATGAACTGCTGCTGAATGTAAATGAAGTCAAGGTGTGAAATGCAAAGAGTCAGCAGTGCTGAAAGCAACGTACATTAAAGTACAGCATCTGTGAATACAAAGCTGCCCTTCTGGGACACTGTGCAAAATGATGTAACTGAGTGAAAAAGCTCTGCAAAAATGTATTTCACTTGCTGTAATTGAGTGTCTTTGCTGCAATACCTTCATGAGGCTTGAGTCTGATGCTTTCCTGACCGTGCAGTGGGATTATATTGTATGAAAAAAGCGGTTGACAGTAACAGCTAGAGATACTGAGGTTTTGTTTTGCTGCCCTGCACCTGTGCTTCAGCACTGCTACAAAGAGGGGACACGTAAGGAAAGCCTTTAATGCTTGTGGGGTAAGTTTGCAAAGAAATTAGCTTCTGAAAAATTCAGGTTGACCTTTTAAAATGCTTAACTGTTTGTACACTTGCAAAAAGTTCAGATAATCACCTTTCTTTCTCACAACCTTATCTAAGTATCCATATCCCTGCAGCAGCAACATGATGTCACAATGGAATATTTTAAACATTTTTGTTTCGGTGAATTAATTTCTGTAACTGCTGAAACTCTCTTAGTTCTTGGATTAAAAATCTTGTATTGGTAAAAGTGTTTGTTTCTGGAAATGTAAATGCCTTGTGTGGAGTCTCAAAGTTTTAGGTACTGTGGAATTTGCATATCAAGGAATTAGACTGTAAAGGTTGTTGCTACTGAAATAAAATAAATGGTGTTCTTTGATAAATATGATGATGTTAATGAGAGGTGAAAGCATGTAAGTAAAATTAAAGCACATTAAAGTAAAATTTCTAATACTTCTGCATTACTACTAGATTAGAAATGTTTGATAGTTTGGAAGTACTATAAATGTTTGACAGTCATATCAACACACTGCTGTGATAGCAGCAATATACTGCTGATGAGACAAATCCAGTACTAAGCCACCTTTGCTTGCCGTTATTATCATTAATATTCCAAACTAATGAGCATTGAACTTAAAACTACGCATTAAGTCAGTCTGTCCAAACTGTGAATTGCTTCATGATTAAATCCTATTTCAGACTGCACTCACAGTTATAACTTGCATTGAATTTTTGGAAGAGCATGTGTGACTAGGTGAGCTCATCCTTCTCATAGCAAGTGGCATTTGTTGTATTTTCTAATACAATGGTTTTGTTTTGGCTGTGGATCTCAGCTGCTTATCAGTAACTTTAGAATACAGGTCACATATCAGCCGGGTCATACTACAGGACTTTAAAGTAGCTTAGTTTCTAAAAAAAGATCCCTCTTGGTTATGTTAAACTAAAACCATCAACAACAGGATTCAAGTGCTTCTTAGATAAATCACTACCAGTATGGAACAGGACAAGAATGCAATGTTATAATGCCAAGAAGTTGTTTGCTTGTTTGTTTTTCCCTTTCTCACTGCTAGGATTCCAACAGGAAAATTTTCTTGACCTTGTGTCTGTGTAGCTCTTAAGGATGGCAAGCAAAGGACCCACTACTTCTACATCAACAAAGAACTCCAGTACTGGAGGGACCAGTGGCAGCAGTAGCAGTAATGGTGCTGGGGACAACGCCAATCAGGACAACACTTTTGAATGTAACATCTGTTTAGACACTGCCAAGGATGCAGTTATCAGCTTGTGTGGACATCTTTTCTGGTAAGTACTCAAGCCCCCACAGATAAACCAGAATGCTGTATATCTCTCTGATCACATAAAAGCCTATGATTTTTATAATTCTAGATGTCAAATAAAATGTCTTGTATAAAATGAGTAAGGACCATGGTTTTGGTTTAGGAGCAGTTTGGTTTTGCTCCTCAACTGTTTTTCTTTCCTCATGTTCCAGGGAGTGGGTTTCTTGCATCTTAAACTTCCTATACTTCTGGATTATTTTGTAAAAGCAAACAAACAAGCAGCCCCACATAGACAGTTCAGTGTTCATTGATACTGCTTGGTTATGTGTGTTATTTTATTTGTGCTTTCTGGTCTAGCAGAGATACCTTGTTCAGACCTAAATTCCTTTCTAACCTGTGCATACCTAGACCTGTATCTGAAACTAGGTTCTGGAGGCCAAATTGTAGTTTTCGTACTTCCTACAAGCTTGCTCTTTTTTCCTTTGAACCCGTTAAAAAAAAATTAGATAACACGCTTTTACATGTGGGCTATTTCTCTTTTCCCATGGTATTGCAGTTGTAATACTAACTTTTCAGTTCTTTGATCTGACTTGGGAATGTATCGCACAAATATAATAAGCTTGCAGCATTTCTTATGTGGGTAACTCGGTCTAGAATATACTTTCTTGAATGTTAAGAAGTTATTAAGGATTGACATGGCCAAATGTTTATTTTACACAGTAGGCTAAATTATGCTTTTTAATAAAAAGAGGCCTAAAAGAGCATTTCTTTTCTGTGTAAATGTATGTAACATCTGAAAATCCAGGTTTTTATTCCAGGAGGAGATGGAAAATCACTTGCTGATGGCATGTTAAGATAAAATTAGATTAAAGTATTGCACAAAAGGATTTTGAAGAATGGAACCTTGAAAAATAGCATGTATCTTGTCTGAATAGTGTTGTCAAGACCACTTTGAAAGCAGATGCCTGCTTAGCAGTTTTATCTTGTAGCTTGCTTGTTTGTCTTTGACCTTTTTAAAGTTGCTAGATTAATTTAATTGTAAGAGTAGTTCTGTATAATGGGAATTTCTCTGCCCTGAGCAACTGGGTCTGATCTCAATAGCTGACCCTGCTCTGAGCGTCAGGTTGGACTAGAGGCCACCTGAGGTACTGTCCAGCTTGAATTATTACATGATTCTGTGAATGTGGCTGGTGTTTTAGCTAAATGTCCCTTGCATGACTTCTTTTAAGATCATGCAGTCTTGTTACTGACATCTTCCTCATTTGCATCTTAGCTCAGGGATATCTTTTCATGGTATCAGAAGAGAAAATCTGTACAGTAAACACTAAGATTAATTTAAGCCTCTGTATGGGCCTCTGGTATGGATGAGGACCCAGGAATCAAAGGTGATGCAGAGAATCATGTTAGCAACTTAGATTGCATAACCTGAAAAGACCAGTGGATATCGGTCTTGGGCTGTGCTTTCAAAAATTATTTTAATGGGAGGTTATGGAACTGGCCCAGCTGGATTCCAGGATTCTGTTGTCTCCAAGCTGTGCTATCCGTGGTACGCTTTATACATTTGTCGGATTGAGTTGTCAGTAACTAATTCTATTTTCCCCTCTTTTTCTGCTCTGTGAACAAATTGTCCTGGGAATGCTCACAGTTGGCCTTGTTTACACCAGGTAAGACCGGTTTCCTTTTACTTTGTCTTTCATCAGCTCCTGTTACTCAATAAAGCCCTTGGTTCTCTGGAGTATCCCCCTCTTTTCAAATGCGCTTCTTTCTCTCCAGGGCAACTGCAATGTGCTAATGCAACTTCATGCGCAACACCTTGCAATCTGCTCTTTCAGCAAAAAGAAAACTTAGATTCTGTTCCACTTGCCTCCCACTTTTGAGTTTCTTAAATACTGAGTATTCCCAGGTTTGTTAGGAGAATTACTGTAGGCAGGTCACGAGTTTAGTTTGCAGGCTTAAGTGCTGAGTGTACTTCTCTTTGCATATGTAGTGTTTTACATTGTGGTACAATTACAGAAAAGATAGATGAAAGGAGGGTATCTACACTAGCCCTTGGCCTATGCAGGACTGTTGGTACTGTTTATTTCTTAATGTTTTACTCCAGTGCATTTCTGAATGTGTACACATCAGCAAGTGGATCGTACCAAAACAATAGCCAAAATGCCAACACTTTGGAGAGTACTTGGTGCTTATTAAAATGTTTTGCTCCTGTTTGGCTTTCTGAGAAATTGCTAAAGTCTCTCTGCCTGGCTGCAAATGAGATTTGCATGTTGTTGTTTTCATGGTCTTTTACTAGTTTTCTCGTAATTTCCTTTCTTTTAGTGGCTAGAGACCAGGCCAAACAGACAAGTGTGTCCTGTATGCAAAGCAGGAATCAGTCGAGATAAAGTTATTCCTCTGTATGGAAGAGGTAGCACTGGGCAACAGGATCCCAGGTAAGAAACCTAAATGCAGCTATTTTTCTGTGAAAACTGAAGATGAAACTTTAGTTTAAGGTCGTATGATTAAACTATCAAAGTGCTGGATTCACAATTTGAAATACTTTGTCAAAAGACAGATAGAACTCACATTTCTGCCAAATAGTTCTGGCTTTTTCAGGGCCTAGGTTTGCACACCTCATTTCTTGTTCAACTGGCAATTTATTTTAATTTGAATTGGGTGTTAATTATCAGTTACAAGTGGCAGGTTGCAATTAATGCTATCAGACTGGAGAAGCTTATATAAAATGTTCATGTCCTTAGTTTCTAGCCTTTGCAATGGGACTTTGTTATTCAAAAGTGCAGTATCTTAATTCAGTGATGTGATGCTGAAGGTTCATATAGCTGGGTGGTTTACTCACTCACACACTACCTCCAGCTCTGCCGCAGCGTGGCCCTGTGAAAGCGTGCTCTGTGTTTGTTCTGTCTTATTAGCCAGGCTATTGCAGATACTATTGTCATGTATCCATGCACTTGAGCTAATTTCACAACTTCCTGCAGAGAGAAAACACCACCACGACCCCAAGGACAGAGACCTGAACCAGAGAACAGAGGGGTAAGTGAAAAAACAAGCTTGAGCAGATAAGTTGTTTTTATTGATGGTGGTATTTATTCATCCTGGAGGACATAATGTGTGCATGAGATCCTATGTGAGGATCCTACAGCTTACATTTCTTGCTCATCCCCAGTAGGTTGTTCATGAATAATTGATAGCTGCTGTGTGGCAGAAAACTCCATTCTTATAGTACTCTTTAGCATCCCAAAGAATGGGCTAACTTGAATCATGCTTCATGAAAACAGCCCTGTGTGGCATCACTGGAAATGCTCTTCTTCACACTTGCTTCTCCATACATAAATACAAGGAACACTTCGCTTTGAAAATTCTTTGTGGAAGTATATTTTACTTGCTTGTTCTCCATACATAAATACAAGGAACACTTTGCTTTGAAAATTCTTTGTGGAAGTATATTTCCATCAAACTATACCTGTCATGCAAATACATAATCCATGTGTGAACTTACTTTTTTGGCACTGACAACTGCTTCTAGCATCTCTGTGGGATATTACTGTACAGAGAATGTAGATAACTGCTGGATACATGTTAATTTGAAGAGGGATCTGTGGTTTTGTTGAGGAGATTATGTGGAGTGAATGTAAACAGCAGCTGGCATAGCTTGAACAGACGTGGGAGGAGCCAATAGGACAGACCACAGTGTTCTTTAGCATGATGGCAGTGAGCATGACCTGATGAAACAATTGCATATTTCCATGTAACTCAGTCTAGGGTCCTTGGAGAGCATTTGTATACCTCATGCTTCAAGCAAACAACTCTGCTGGGTGTGATTAAGGAACATTTCTGTATTGAATGTATTGGGATCCCAGTTGTTCTCTCTCACTGGGGAGTTGCCTTCTTATTAAATCAGCTGCTATACCTTGTTTGCACCTTTTAGCTGGTGCTGCCGTAAGTCAGAGGAATCTGGTATGAAGACACAGCAGTAGTGATGCTGCCCTGTTTCCTATGGATGCAGGACCTGCCATGCAGAGTGCTTTGCTGTCCCTGATAGTTAATGGCAAAACACTTGAGAAGAGCATAATCAAAAGACTAATTCCTCAAATCAAGGATCAACCCAGAAATGTCTGGCTTGTATTATATGAGTGATATCATCTTTGTCTTCCCACTGTTTGGAGGTGATAGACCAGAGCGTTTTTCAGAATTGATATCACTGTTTTAATTCTGAGACCAGAGGACGGTTTGCTGGATTACAAAACATGGCGACTGTGAGCTCTCCACAGTTTTTAAACATGATGCAACTACTTAGATTCATATACAGTTGATTCTCAAATAGTACACTGCTTTTATACGGTAGGCTTCATCTTGATTCAGGCAGCTTTTGACTTGATGTGGAATTTTAGTCTGGATCCCATAGGGGGTTAATGTTGCTGCACTGTAACTCTTCCTTTTTTCCTCCTTTCCTTATGTCTTGCATTCAACTACCACCTTAATTTGAGTCTCCCTGGTAACTTTTTTTTTTTGGATGTTCTTCTCTATACTGCTCTATGCATCACACTGGCAATTTACCACTTTACTGAATGTTTAAATGATGCACATGTATCATAAAAATAAATCAGATTTTTTTTTTTTTACAATGCCTTTCTTATAGTTATGTGGCTAACAGCTATTAATAACAGAATTATTAATACATTTTTAAGACATTCTAAATAAATTGGTAATGTTGATTTTTGATATATTGTCAGATATATACTATTTTACGTTGAGAAAAGTTACAGAAACGCTTTTGTTAATTTGTGGCCTTCAAGCAAGAACTGCGGTTCCTATTTTTCATTTTCTCAGACTTTTGGGTTGCTCTGGCAAGTTTGCTACTGTGTGAAACATTTTAAAACCAGGAGAACTAAGGAGATATTTAACAATAGCGTGGCAGACTGAAAGTTGCCAGACAGCATGATACTCCTTCAGCCGTGGGAAAGCCAATGAGAGGGAACGTCTACCCTTTACAAAACATTCTGAAATAGGCTTTAAATGATTGGTACCTTTTTTCTCTTCTGTTGCTTTGTTCTCTGCAGGGATTCCAGGGCTTTGGATTTGGTGATGGTGGCTTCCAAATGTCATTCGGAATTGGGGCGTTTCCCTTTGGTATATTTGCAACAGCATTCAACATAAATGATGGGCGACCTCCTCCAGGTACCATGCATCTTATCTTCTCCAAGAGTCCTGTCACAAACAGATGTTTTGCAAACTCCCTTACAACTTTTAAACAAATAGCTTGCTAAATGACAAAACTTTCCGAATGGTAAAGTAAATCAGTGTTGTATACAGAAATACAAAATGAGGGAAAACACCCAGTAGAGAACATAGGTTATGTCTTACAGGTTTAATACGAGTGCTTATATAAGAAGCAAGTCTGTCACCTCCATATGATTTGCTGAAGGCCCTGTTGAGAGGACAGTGGAACTGGAGAGGGATAGTGGCACTGGAGACTTCTCCCCTTTAATTCCAATGTCTCCTCTGGTACTCCAGTGGACTCCCTCCAAAAAACGAGACAAATTGGACTGGAGTTTCTAATAATAATAAAAAGGAGTCAATAGGAGTGTATGAAGGAGACCCATATTTTGAAAACAGCAGGAAAGGACCATTTCCTGAAAGATGACAAGGAAAAATTTAAACTGGTGCTCAAAATAATGACAGCAAAGATTGTTCCTTTTTCAGAAATGTCTCTCTGAGACAGTCATGTGTATTCCACAAGAAGTAACTTTCTGGTGAAGTAATTTCACTGTTTTTAATTAAGAAAAAACAGTTGGATTACTCCAAGTAGTAGCCTCGCTCTCTAAAAATTAAGTAATCCCCAGAAAACCTCCTCCCCTTCTGCATTGCAGACAAACTGAGTCTACATGTTTTGAACAAGAAAACCTACTGCTCAGGATTTTCTGGACTTCCTCTGTGAAAGGTTGTGCCTGGCAAATCTTCTTCACCATGTCATATGGCATAGGAATTATGAGAAAGAGGAACACATTCTTCATGTCACACCTGTGTTGCCAAGGACCTGTGCTGTCCTTGGGTCAAATTAACTTGCCTATTAACTATACTTCAGTGTCCACTGAAAATTTGTGTGGAGGTGTGACTGAGCTATGGAGTATGTAAATATATGCTTTTGTAACAACCATAATTTAACCAACTTCTTTATCTGCTTTTCATCTGTGGATTCAATACAGCAGTTCCAGAAAGGCATGGCTTGAGCTTTAGAGCTCGTGTGCTTTTCATTAGTTCTCTTGGTCAAGGCTACACATGCAGCTTTGACCGGTTTACCATTTCCTTACTCAGAGATGTTTCACCTTGATGGGCCAGAGTGTGCAGGTAGAGGTGGTAATGTTCCTTACGATGGAAACAGTGAACTTAGCTCAGCACTCAACAGTGAACTAAGCAGTGAACTTAGCTCAGCACTCTCCCCAGAAGTACTCTGAGCAGACCTGCCTGTACTCTAGCACTTGGAGCTGCCTGCTGCTATTAGTCATGAGCAGGTTTACCACAAGTCCTGCTTCAGGGAGCCGATGTTTGTCTTCTTCTGATCTTCCAGTATGGCTGGCAAGTCTGAGGGTAGGAAATAGCAACAGTTTCTCACCAAGTAGATTCCTTGCGTATCTTTCAATTTATGAATGTACTATGTTCAGAATATACCCAATTCTGGAGAAGAGGAAGGAGCTGAATTGTTTTTTTTACTTCCTGTTTTCCAGCTGTTCCAGGGACTCCTCAATATGTGGATGAGCAGTTCCTATCCCGCCTCTTCCTATTTGTGGCTCTGGTGATAATGTTCTGGCTGTTGATTGCATAAATCTTTTCCATTATTCTGTATATTCATGGCCAACAAGGCCACTGAAACAGTTACAAACTGCATCCCCATCCCATTTTAAACCTCTTGGTGTCTGGTTCCGTAGCTAACTATGGGCTTCAGGAATTGGTGGTACCACAGCACAATGAGGAATCTCGCATTTTGCGCCAGAGTTGGAAATTAAACATTGGTTAAAAAGTGTATTTCAGCTCAGCTGTCTTGTACAACAGGTTCCTGCCACAAACCATGAGCCAAGTTTTGCGCTCTGCTCCTAAAAGGAGTGCTGCTTTGAAATCCTGTGCCAATCAGTGACACCAGGTTTATGTGAAAGACAGTTGCCCCAAGGTAGACTGGGCAGGCAAGGAAACTTCTGCAGTGTGATCAGTATCTCATGCTTGGCAACCACGATGGATCTGCCAGAGCTGCGGATGTTATTTAATGTCTTCACATCAACATCCAACCTTCTTCAGGAAATCATCTGCAGCACTGCTGAGACTCTTTGGGCACAGCACGTGATGCAAATGGAACCAGGTTTGGAGACTGGTTTCTTTTCTTGGTGTTATTTCCCGGCATGATGGAAAACCCCTCCTGAAGCGGTTCTAATGGCTGTTAGAAGAAGGGATACACATTTATGCTGCAATTTTTAAAAGCCTGAATTTGCTGGAGCCAGACACTGGAAGATTCTTTGGTGGAGCCGGGTGGGGTTGCCGAACAGTACGACGCACCTGTCTGCCTCACCCAGCCCAGCTCCCCACTGACAAAACAGTGTTGTCTTCCTTGGTTCTGCGCAGCAGCCTGTGGCTGCACTCATGGATAATCCCCTCACAACCTTGTCACTGTAGCTGCATTTATTCTTCCCAAGGCTTTGAGACTTTCTACGCAAGGTCATGTACTCCAAATAAAATCCTATTACAAATCTGAGACCAGCTTGTTTGGGGAGAGGAACAAAAGGCATTTTTATGTGAGTTTTGAGGTTAAACTTGTCATACTGTAAAATTATACAGGAGGAAAAGTGAGATCCTGCCTTTGCTAGCACATGCCACAGTAGGGAACATTTGGAAGAGCTGCTCTCCACAGGCGCATACAGCTACTCCATGCCACAGCAGAATGGCTCTTGTGCAAGAGTCTCTGCAGTATCTACCAAAGATATTAATTTGAAGTGCTGGAGAAGACCACACCATTTATGTGCTGAGGGGAAAATATTTCAGAAGGTGAGCACTCTGTAGCCGTTTTGGAATCCTGTTGGGTATACAGCTTTAAAGAGTACTCCTGATGTATTTGTTTAGATTCCTTCAGAACAGCAGGTATGAGAGATTCCCTAGCAAAATGAACAGTTTTCATATTTCTCTGACTAGGCAGTTCCATTTTTTTCTCTTATTGTTTTTAGATTATTTTGATTCAGATCGCTGATAGTCATAATGATTTCCTGCAATATTGTGACTTCCCTGGCAATAGACAGACAACTGACAAAACAAATGAACTCATACAAACTTTGTTTCAATAGCTAGGGTTTTTCTAGTGTATGGATGAGGTTCCTGGGCAGGACACCTTAATTAATTGTTGTAGAAGCTTATTTATGTAATAATGAACAGTTCACTTTTAGTATCAAGACAGAGGATGACTGAAGTTTAACTTCCCTACCTCCAAAATTCCATCTGGCAAGTAGAACGTTGCAAAGCTTCTGCAGTGTTTTGTCACATCCACATCTAGTCAAATTTATACCTGACTCGATGATAATCTGGCAGAATATATTGCTCAACTATAGATAGTTGAAGTGGTGCTTCAATTTTTGTTGTGTGGCACTTCTGAGAAGCTTAACTTCTTCTGCATATGGTTCTTCTCAAGTGCGTAACTTGGTAACTAGGACCCTTTCTAGGAGAAAGGCTGTTTATTGCATTCTTGCAAGCAACTGGCTGTAGGACAATGTCGCAGCTTGACTTCTTTCATGAGCAGGCAGCACCACCTGCTGATGAAAAGGGAAAGTTCATGTGATAGTAAAAGGGATGGTTTTCCTTCTCCTTTTTGTATTGAGAAACTCGATCCTAAGAGCAGAGGTTATCCAGGGAGGAGTAGGGTATCCCTTTAAAGCCTTCTTCCAATAAAGAGGACAGAAAAGTGACTGTAATACGTTCAAGAGGTATTGAAACTGATTTAACTAACACTTATGTTTTAAAATACAGAATTTTAATGGCTTGGGGTTTTTTTCCATCTTATTGGTCAGAGATATAATGGATTTAGATGGAGGTGGCTGCAGAAACATGACTGAGAGTCCTTACTTTGTGGCAATCCAAGAATGAAATAGTTTAAAAGTGTTAATGCTTTTTTTCCTACCTTTTTCTTGGTGTGCTTTTTCTATCGTACCACTTCCTCCCTTGTACTCAGACTGCACACAGCCCATAATGGCTTGTTTAGTGCACTACCATTACTGTTCACTAATTTTCACTGTTGTGAAAGTGATTTAGAATTAAAAAATGGTTTTACATTGACCGGAGTGCGCCGCCATTGCTTTGCGCTTCGCGGACGGACTGAGGTGAGGCGCTTGCCCGAGCCCTACCTCGAGGACGAGGAGTCCGTGCCTCAGGAAGCGGGAGGGACGGGGGCTCGCTTCTCCCTCACCGGGGTGTCGGGGGCGTTCCGCG
>NW_009215402.1:0-287 GCF_000690835.1 Fulmarus glacialis
GTCAGCGGGGACGCCGCGCGAGTGCATGACGAAGTCCTCCAAGTCATCCGTGCCCGGCTTGCCGCCGGCCAGGGCGCTCGGGGCCCAGTGGCAAGCGTCCAGCGCTTGGCCATGCCGTGCCAGGGCCTGATAGACCTCCTCCATCTTCTGCAGCTGCTTGCTGAGCTTGGCGTAGAGGGAGCGGTCAGAGGCCTGGGCGGCATTGCCCACCGCCCCCCGGGCAAACTCCAGCAGGTCCCGGAGGGCCGTCCGGACGCCCCCGGCTGCCCCGCGGATGCTGGGGGGAT
>NW_009215402.1:433-692 GCF_000690835.1 Fulmarus glacialis
CTCTTTCACAGGCACCACATCCAGCGAGGACGTGGAGATGTTGCTGCGAGTGCTGCCCGTGCTGGAGGCCGAGAGGCGTTTGGCGTCAGCACCCTTGGCCTCGCGGTCCACTTGCGGCGGGACATCATAGATGTACTCGCCCTCCATGTCCAGGGAGCCCTTACCCGGGGCGTGCAGGTCCCGGGGCACGTCGTACACCTCCTGGGAGGGAAAGGCCGACCCCCCCAGCTTCTTGAGGCTGGGGGGGACGTCGGAGATC
>NW_009215402.1:1012-1613 GCF_000690835.1 Fulmarus glacialis
AAGTAGGGCTCCTGCTGAGCCAGGATGAGGGGGTGGCGGGAGGGGTCGAAGGCTTTCTGCTTGGCGAAGGCGGGGGGCACGTCGTAGGTCTCCTCCCGTGCCGGGCCATCCGGCACGTCCTTGCTCACTGAGGGGGGAACGTCGTACACCTGCAAGGGCAACAGCAGGCGCCGTCAGCATCGCCGGGAGAGCCAGCCCGGGTCACACCTGGATGCACAGGCAGGCTGTGCCATGCTGCAGTGCATGTAAATGCCAACCCTGGGTGCACGAGATGGTGCTGAGTGTGCACCAGGACAGAGCCATGCACCCCATGGGCACCCCTGTTCCCGGGGAAGCTGGCACAGCCCTGCTGCAGCACCCCCAGCCTCCCGCACCCCCTTTGGGGTGGGAATCACAAAATCCTAGAGCAGTCCAGGTTGGAAGGGGCCTCGAAAGATCATCTGGTCCAAGCTCATCCCCTAGATGAGATCACCTAGCACCCTGTCTCCTCGCACCCTGAAAGCCTCTAGTGCCAGGGATGCCACCACGTCCCTGGGGAGTTTGCTCCAGTGAATGATTCTTCCCACTGTAAAATGGGTCTTTTTTACATGGAGAAGCTGGG
>NW_009215402.1:1687-1951 GCF_000690835.1 Fulmarus glacialis
GATCTCCTGTCCTGGGTCCTGCCCATTGGGACCCTTCACTGCCATGGGGGGAGTGTCATAGACCTGGAGGGGGGGACACAAGATGGTGTGTCAGGGATAGCGCGGGCACCCACCTCCTCCCAGGGACTGGCTGGGAAGGATGAAGGCACCAGAAGGTGGCTCAAGGCCCACCATGTGACCAGCTTTGGGTGCTATTTGCCCAGGTTTGGATCCCAGGCTGTGCCAGAGCGTCTCCCGCACCAGGTGATAGAGCCAGTGACACCC
>NW_009215403.1:0-10287 GCF_000690835.1 Fulmarus glacialis
AAGGGGGGGGAAAAAGGGGGTGGATTTTGATCTGAACAACCCTTTTATTTCATTTTAAATACATTTGCAATAAACAACAAGCAAATGAAGGTCCAGAAAGCTGTCTGTAGTCCCATTTTCTGCTGCAACACACAGGCACCGTTCCTAGGGCTAAGGTACGTACCCTGTTCAGAAGGCAGAGGCTGAACCTCTGCTCTGATTCAGACAGAGTGGACTGAAATCAGCAGGCACCTCCCAGCACTGTCCACGAGGACATGAAATCCGTCTGTCTCATTTTCTCGCATTCAGTGGTTGTTTAATTTGGTAAAACGAGAGAAGGTGCCAACACCTCCTCCCAGTCCTTACAGTCCTGCAGGTAGCATGGCTCTCTCCATACCAAGCCACATGCATTGCCAAGCATGGAATGGATCTGAAAAGGATCACATAAAAGAAAAAGACCGGTGCTTAGTGCCCCCTGAGACCCTGGTTTGCGTGCGGGGGTTTGACACTTATGTGATAGGAGACTCTGGACCTTCATATCCTTGACCTTTTTCATAAGTGAGAATAATTAGACTTTTATAAGGAAAAGCTTTAAAAAGAAAACCAAAAGGCTTAAATAATTTTCGTTTGTGATTTCAGCTTGTTTGCTAAACTCAGGATAGATTTGAAACTGGTTTTAGCAGTTGCGAAATTAGGGAAGGAGAACAAAATATTCTCCGGTACGTATCACATCATGTGGCTCCACTGTCTCTTCAGCGTTGTGAGACAAGCGTGGGTGCATTGCTGGCGTTCATCGATGCCCATGATACAGAATGACAAGCTTTAGCGGTCTTGAAATCGTTGGTTGCAGAGAGTGAACCCGGGAGCAGACAGATAGAGGCAGCGACCGCAGACCCAGCCTGGGGGGAATGCTCCCAGGATGAGATGGCTGGGGACAGCTGATTGCACCCCATCCGCTGGACCTGCAGCGAGGTATGTTGTGACTCTGTTGTCAGCCCTGGCATGCAATTCTGGGATTTGTATCAAATAGCCTACACACAGACCTTTTCTACTTTACATACGTATTTTCCCTGTCTTACTCATATCGCGCAGATGTGAAGGGCTCTGCACCTTCAAACTCACAGGCTGCCAGGCAGAGCTGCTGGGGAGCACGGATGGGCTAAAATCTAGAAAACTATTCTAAAAGTGTGATAAATTCTCATATGGGACTTGCAATGCTGAGTCTGCCTCCTGGAAAAAGTGGTATCGGAAGAAAAAAAGATGTCAGAGGCACATTTTTGTGGGAGTAAAGAGTCTGGCGCAAAGTCTTGAGAAGTAGAATCCACTCATACAAACAAGGGTTTTCATATTAAACAGCTGAGGGACCTATACATCTAAACAGATACTATCCATTTATTTTCATCTAGAAAACAGGAATTTGTTAATTGCTGCTTCTTTTTCAAAAGGAAAATATGTATTTTCTCTCATAAAATGAGAATATATTTTAAACTCAGGTGGTTTTCTGAGGTGGTCTAGGTTTTTTAGGGAAACTTAAGACGGCTCTGCTGTTCTCCAAGAGTACCTGGAAGTGCATTAAAGCATTGCAAAAAGTATTTTTAACAGAAAATAAAGTGGACGTTTAAATCGCATGAAATGGAATAACATTGTTCCTTATGAAATCATAGAAAATAGTTCTCTGAGACTAGCATGCAAAAAAGTGTGTTGAATAGCATTTTAAACTTATATTGGCACTGCTGAGATGTTTGTCTTTATAGGAGGCCTCAATTATCCAGTGCCTATTGGTTCATATGTATTATTTTGCTTCCTGAAACACTGACAAAGATAACCACCTGGAAAGTTGAAAATAAATTTCAAATGCAAGATGATTTGTTTAAAGAGGTAGACATTTTAAAAATTTTGTGTCTAGTTGAGAAACTGTGAGAAACTGCAATTTTGAATGTAATTATTTTTCCCTGAGATTACACTTGCAGATATGAGCTACAAGGAGCCTCTTTTAAAAGTCTTGTTTTGAATATGGATGAGTGAAAATCGTTTATACAGCATGTATCTGAAGGTCATTTAATTTTTTTCAGAATTAACCCATAACTCCTGGGAAATGACACTACATTCTAAATTAACGTCAAACACCCTACAGTACTACCGATTCAGCTCTGGCTACAGAGGCTGTATGGTATTATTACATTTCAGAAACAATTTTCTGTTATAGCACAGGAACATGGCAGGAAGAAATACTAGCAGAGTAGCTATAAGTATGTAAATGTATGTAGAAGTGACACCAGTTAAAACCAAAACACTCCATCTGAATACTTTTTTACTAACTAGATTTTAATATTGCTAAACTAGTGAGTCTACTCGATTTGTATAACTCACAAACTCTTGAAACTTTGAGTTGATTTTCCTTTATGTATAAACATTATATTTACATAAAAATCCTTAATGAGCCAGGCTGCAGCTTCTGCTCTTTGAGTTCTGTTTGGATGGCTAAACACGTGTACCAGTTATGCACTGCAGTGCATTTTTTTCTGGCTGAGAAAACTTAGAGAAAACTGCATTAATCTCGGTTTCGAAATTAACAACAACAAAAGCAAACAGCTCTAACATCTGCTTGAGGTAAGAATAATCATGGAAAATATCAAAACAAAGATATTTTGCAGAATCACTGTAACATGTAACAGAACAAAGATGTAAATGAAGTAGCTCATTGAACCCACAGGTTTTCTGCTTCCTCTCACTATATATATTCATTGCAGCTTAATATCTTTACTGAGGTATTCTTCTTTTCGAGTTGTTAACAACTTGAATTGTTTTGCAAAGGCAGATGCTGAATGATATATTCTGAATTATTAGGAATCACACGGACAGGTAAGATTGGATCTGAGCTTTCATTTCACTTCATAATAATGCTGGGTGGTAGGAGTGAGGACATGGGTCATTGAAGAGCTTTGCTGAGTATTTCAGAGGACTGTAACAGAAACGTTAAGATTGGCATGAACAGAGACTGTATGGGGAGATCTGGATGTGGGAGCACCAGAAGGAACTGGAGAAGGGCCACATTGCAGTGGAGGCCACATTGCACAAGAGCAGTACACATTGATGGCACCCAGACTAGCAGGTCATGGACATCCCAGCACAGCTATGTGCAATTTCTCATGGCAACTAGAGATCCTGGGACAGCCTACACCCAAGACGCAAACCAGTAAGGGTTCCCGTCTGGGTGGGAAGATAAAGAACAGGCTGGAGCCCTTGGCTGCCCAGGGAAGGTAAGAAAGGACAGTGAGGAAATCCTATGGACTCACAGAAGTGGGATGGGACAGAGAGGCAAAAAAACATTGGCAGCTCCTAGAGGGCACAAAGGACACTTCCAAGCTCAACCACCCTCCCCAGCCCAAGCAGGGCCCAGGCAGCACGGCAAGGAGTCAGAGCTGGTGTCTTGTTCTCCCCATCACCCCCAGGAGACACCTGGAGACACCCGTCCCAGTGCTTGTGAGAAGCAGGGCAGGAAAATGTGAGTGAAGTCAGATTTCTTTTAAAATAAAATGACATTTTCCTCCTATAAGGGTTCACATGGAGCTTGTAGCAACAGTGTAGCAGCATTATTTCCTACAGCATAGACAAGGTGATCCTCCACGTCCCCAGAGCAGTAGGATGATCTCCCTCATGGAAACAACAGCAATAGCAACAACTGTCATTGAAGCTGCTCATGTTTACAGGGGGAAGAGATGGGTAAAGATACCAAGTGGTTACCTGAGGATTGCTCTCCCTGAGAACAACACACAGCTTTTAAAACGTTGCACTCTCCTAGGAAAAAAAGCACATAATCAGTGTCCAGCTATGCACAGCCCAGGTAATGCTGGTACGGACTTAGCTGGGAGAACAGCCGATGAAGAGCGCTCTCCTCCATAACTTCCAGGAGTTAAAGTCCCCAAAGCACTGCTGCACTACAGAAGAGCTGAAGAACTGCCTGCAGCCTTGCCATACTTTGCCTTGCTCTTGCTTCATATTCCACAACCAGTGTAAGCTGATTAAATTAATTTTGGATGCTAAAGAAATACCTATCTCTGTTTAGTGCATTTATTTGTCAGGTATCATTATGTTATTCAGGCTGCTTCATCAGGAAGCACTTTCTTCTACTATTTGCCTATGGAGTGCTACACAAAAGTTTCTATCAATCAGTAAGTAGAAGCACCCTTTACTTGGGGCTGGTTTGAGACTTAAGCCAAGCAGGGAGGTACCTAGTGCAGCAGCAGCAAAAGAGCCCCGGGAAAGAAGATTTTTTTTTGCCCGGCAGCCTTGGACATACCACACTGTCCTAAGGCTGCTGTGCTTAAAAACGGTTTATCTGTCGCAGCAGCAGCAGCAAGCAGTGGTGCCGTCGGTGACTTTGGAGTGTGAGGTGACAGCTCCTCGTTGCAGCCTTTCGCCTGCCACCCCCGATGGCACCTCCTCCCCTCCCATCGCCCCCCGCACCTGCCTGCGGGGGCAGCGGACACTTACACAGCACCCCTACAAGGCATTTTAAGAGCAAACTGGTTGTTAATGGGCTTGACTGCACTGTGTGAAGACCCCATTTCTTTTCAATCAAAACGTTTTATTCCTTCAGGGGTTTGCATTTAACGTGATAGGGAGTTCAGTTACTCTGCAGCTAATAAATGTGTATTACTACTCACTGTTGTACTGAAGAAATATACTTTGGTTGTTTTACATTTCAAGGCACACAGCTTGCTTAAATTCACCAGCACTTATTTTCCCAAGCCTGTTCTATATTCATTACATACTTACATGTCCCCTGCTTCTCTGCATTATAGGGATGCTTGCCATAAAATATATTTCCTTGGATTCCAGTATCTTCAAAACACCTCAGATATTTTAACAGAATCCATTTTATTTTCTTCCTAGTGAAGTTTATTAAAACCTGCTACAGACTGTAGTACGTGAAATGAAGCCGTAACTCATACTTAACTGCCTTTTTCCAGTCATGCTACTGATAGCCAAATAAATTTAAACTCTCTTTTTGACTGCTGATTTTTGGATGTGGTGTTTCCCTTACTAACTGGGGTCATTTCTTTAATGGCCTTCAGTGTTCTTACGGGGCAGGTGATTAAGGATCACTCTTAGCCTCTCACAATCATATAATTATTAGTGCCAGTTAGGTAGCAGCAACTGTGCTTCTGAAATACACAGTACTTTTCCATTAAATTCTCCACCACTTTGTCTTAATTACTCCTATTTTGCCTATTCTGTTTTCCCATTACTTACCAGCGTAGCAAAGCAAGACGTAAGGTACTTGGCAACTACCATAAGGACTACCATCCCGGGTTAATTAATCGGTAACTCTGGGCATCACCTCTGAGCTACACTTCTTGCCTCTGCAGTGAAAGAGCCGTGAACCAAACACTGCGCACATGCCTCGCAGGGATGGAGTCAGATGGTTTTCTGTTTCCCAAAGCCCGTGATTAACCAGTCTGGGTTTTGTGACCTCTTCACTCCACCCCCCCGCACCGCACCCCCACACCACGTGGCTGTCACTCTGTTTCCACCCGCCTTCTCTGTGCTGAACACCTCTGTGTCAGCTTCACAATCTGCATTTCACCCCTTGGCCGTGCTACAGAGGGCAATCTGTTCAGTCCGTAACAGAGAAGGATGAGAGACAACTTGATTACCATCACAGAAATAAAATAATATTGTATTAAAATTGCTAATCTCCTAAGAGAAGAGAAGAGCATAGAAAAAAACAATACCCAAACTAGACAAATTTCAACTGAAATCTCTGTATGTTTTTAAACAGAAAGGGTAACTTACAGAACAAGTGGTTTCTCCATCTCTAGATGCCTCCACATCAGGAGTGGACGCCTTCTGAAAGACTGCTTTAAATCAGACTATAAGTGTGTGGCTCAGTATGAGGCAGTGTGTGAAATGCTCTGACTTCTGCAGTGAGGAAGCTAAACCAGGCTAACGGCCGCTTCTTTCTCTAAAATCTTGAACCTACATAAATTATCTACAGTCCTAGTCTTTTTTTCAGAATCATTGATTAAATTTCTGGTTATCATGAGTCCTCCACCCTGCACATCTCTTGGCCAAGCAAATTAATTTTGTTTTAAAGAAATAGGTAGCAACAACCACAAGGAAACAAAACTGCCAGTTTCTTACCTGATTGCTGATTGTGAGGACCTGGCAAGAGGAAACTGAAGAACCAGCATAACTGGAAAGGCTGAGCAATGCTTTTCCCTTCCTATATTTGAAAATATTTATCAGAATTATTTTGAGGACAGCATTAAAATAAGTAAGAAACAGAACGGAAATGAAGGACATAGTTTAAGCACCTCAAATTCTGCTTTTGCTTTGTTTCTGTTTTCTGGTATTTATATTGACTACAATTTTTGTTAATGTGAGATAGCAGTAGCTAGGACACTTCTTGAAGACTGTTCAGGGGATCTTTTAATTTCTGTTTACAAGCATAGAAAATTGAAGCAAATGAAATTTGTATGAGAGACAGCCTGGATGGAAATAAACACATATTGTATTCCCAGTACCTATGTGACTCGGTTACATTACAAGGTACAGAGAAAAGAAATCCATAATGCAAGGAAATAAGAAACAGAAGCCAAAGGGGAACAAAGGAAAAGAAAGAACCTCAAAATCTGATATTGTTCCATGCTTACCATCAGTTTATTTAGCTTTGCAAATTACAATTTTGACCTGATTGTTAACTTTCCCCAAACAATTTGAAATGTGTGTCATCTTTTTTCTGTAGTTGTATAAACTGCCAATGAATCAAGAAACTGTCAAGGCAAATCACTGCATTTATATTAGGTAGTTTATTTCACTTGCTTTAGTCCAAATAACTTCAGAGTATACTGACATCCAATATTCAAACATGCAGTATAAATTTAATTTATTGTCTCTCTAATGCATGGCAAATTTTAAACAGAGTGCAATGGTTTTAAATATTTATAAAAACTCATAGGATTGTAAAGTTATTGAATATTATAATTTGCTCATACATAAACATGACTTTGTAAAAAGATAGGGGGAAAAAGTAAAAGACTTCTACCTCATGGCTTTATTATTAAAGGTTGTCTCAAAGCAGTTCTAATATTAAACAAAAAAGAGTTTATCAGAAAGGCACCTGGAAGTTCTCAGAAGGGGGGACATGCAGGCAATAAAGGATCTACAAATGCAGGCTGTCTGCAGGGACTCCATGTTACAGCTCAGACTCACAGCTAACAGCTGGGCAGCTGAGGGGCTCCTGACGAGGAGGAGTGAGCTCTGGGCATCCCCTCTTCAGAGAGCAGTGATCCGAGACGTGAAGTTGCACCTCAAGGGCTTCTCATTGCCAAAAGCAGGGCGACTGAAGTGGTCGTGTTTTGTCTATGCCCTACAAACCAAACCACTCCTGACTGTCCTGCTGGAACTGTGCTAGAGATTTCCCCAGACAGAGGGAGTCAGGATGACGGGTGGATGACCACGGCTGCCCTCCTTGGCGCCGACTAACTTCTCTTTGAGCTTTGCCACGTGGCATTAAAAAGGTCCACCTTCAGCCTGATCTAATATATATTGGATAGTTTTATATCAGCTGTGCTATATGCAGTTTCTAGTTGTAATCACAGCCCTGGAGTGGGTATGATGCCTTGTTTTCTTCTTCTGACATGAGTTATTTAGATATAAAGTATGTTTGTGTGTATATTTATATACAAGAATTTGCAAGTGTATGTAATTAATGACTTCTGGATAGCTTTGCCATGAAACCACCTTTAAGCATCTTGTTCCCAACCGCCTGGTGAAGACCTGCTTCTGCTAAGGTGGGCTCTTTGGAAAACGGTGGCGGCCTTTGACCTCAACAAACTGCTTGGACGCTCTGCATCAGTATTCAAAGTAGGCAAAAAAGTCAATTTAAAGAACAGGAAACTGCCGTGAACCACACCGGTAGAGAGTTTTTGCTTTCTCTGCCCCTGAGAGGCAAGGTTAGAACAGGCACAGGTGGAAACAGGCACTCTCCTCAGGAGCCAGTACTGCTGTGATCTCAGGAGCAGACCTGAGGCCCTGGGGAAATATTAAAACTGAAGGATACCATGTTTTTTTCTCCCTTCATGCTAGAATCTGCAAACAGCAAGGTTTTGTACACTAAAGAGTACGATCTTAGGGAAAATAAACTATTTTGATTTGGAGTTGAACATATCTCCAGAATCTGAGCCTAGTCAAATCACACAGGCTGATTACTTTTTTTTTTTCTTGGTAGCACAGGCACTGAGACAATCCCAAGCTTTTAAGTACACTCACTATATCATTAATTTGAGTAGTAATTTTCTCCAGTTGTAGGGTGACCTTGTCAGGGATAGGCTACCTGACATCCTCCTGATCTTTTTAGTGGAAAGCAATTCTCGCTTCCTTTAAATCTTTTGGAAGAAGAACTAAATGACAATTCCCCTGGTTCCCTTCTTTGAGACATGAGAGGTAGATTGGGGCACTAAGGGTGAAACAACATCTTCATGCAACATAGTAGGAATGGGAAGAGGAACAGGGTATTCTTGGGTCCTTTTTCAGCATCTAAAGCACAGGCTGAACTCAGTGAATAGATGTCAGTATAGACTAGTGAGATACTCATGCATCCCACTAACATCTGATAATTTGCCTGGTTCCCACGCTCAGTCTAATGCTTTGTGATTTCAGGAGCTAGTGAAAAACAAGGAAAATAAAAAAATTAAGAGTTCCTACTTTTACCCTTACTTAGCAAAAATAACACAAGAGTGACTGCACTGGGTCAGATCAACGGTGCATCTAGTGCAGTACCCAGTAAATGTCACTTTAACTATATAAGACCAGAGAAGGAGTACAATTACAACCTCTTTCTGTACCAGGGTACCAAAATGAAATTTAGCAAAAAGAGTGGCTAAAGATGATCCAAACTTCTGTTCTGTATCTCACCTTAAAGTACAATGTTGCCAATGTGCAAGTGCAGTGAGGGCACAGTCAAAATACCCAAGTGCAAATATGATTTAGGAAATGGATTGAAACAGACGTAAGAAATAGGCCTTTAACTAGGGATAAAAGCAGTGCTCCCCCCCCCAAACAAAACAAAACAAACTAAAACCCAAACCAGAAAAGGTCGTTTATATAATAAATCCAGAGGATAACTGGGATTTCTTAAGACCAGAATTCCCATCAATATTATACTGCTAGGATGCAAGTTCCCTAGACTTCTTGCCAAAATGAACAGCAAGAGAAGAAAAGTGTTAAGAGACTGTTTTCTCCTCCATGAGACAATTATCAATTGTTTTATTCAGCTCTTAAATTACCTAATACAGTTAAACATGATGTAAGAGTACACAAGATATTGCATTACTCAGGAACATATCTCAGGATGAGGAGGAGGAAAGGGGGGAGGTACTTGGAACTATGTTTTTCCTCTAGCAGACCTTGTTGTAGTTCAATTACAACTGGGAATCCCATGTTTTATAACGTTACTTGTGGGCTAAGAAGAAAAATAGTAATAGGCAAGGTCATGTTTATCACTACTCCATCAGCGAGCTGCAGCATTGAGCCTGACTGGGCCCAGGGCAACAGAAAAATAATGAACCATTTTGTTCAAAACCAGGGCATGGCCAATGCAGGCTGGGGCCAGGGTAGGGATGAAACACTCAAAATCACTCCAGGGAAGCTCTAGATCCCAGAGTTTCCATCTCATCCAGGAAGGCTTTGGGGAATTTGTTAAGCCTTTGCTAACTTTAAATACAATGCCTAGAAAAATAAAGGCAATATTTCATTTTGTCCCAGCAGTTGTATGGCAACTGACCCAGCAGCTCCGTAAAAAGTCAGCTCAATAAACTGAAGTGCTGCTGCCAGTTCAACGTATTTAGAGATTTTAATTGCAAGTGAAAAAACACAATACAAACCACCAGCAGTGGAGTTTGGCTGACAGAAATAAAAGGAAAGCTTATCACTTGGAATAACATTTAAAGGAGGACATAGGTAACAAAGTGTCTTCCTTCATATCCTTTACCACCACATCATTGATCTCTTCCAAAGATACAGAACAATATGAATCTTTTACAATATCATCTCTGTGGCTTCTTGCTCAGTGGTAATCCAACATGAAGTTTGTGAAGAGAAGCCAATATATGACCTGAAGCAGTCCTGTACTTTGCCATTTTTATCAGTTTTCACAAACAGACCTTTTAAACTTCAGCAATGGGAAGTATCACTCAGATACCCAATTTATTGCTCACAAATATAAATGATACAGATGAACACAATGCAGTACTCAAAAAGTCTACATCTTATAAGTGGAATCAATATAGTCCTCCACTATAT
>NW_009215404.1:0-14949 GCF_000690835.1 Fulmarus glacialis
CGCTCCCGCCCCAGACCGGGCGCGGCTGCTCAGCACCCACCGCCCCTGCCCGCGCCGCGGGGGCTGCGCCTTCAGAAGCCGCCTGCGGGCGAAGTGGCCGTCAGTCTGCGTTCCGTCAGCCCAAACCCGCAAAAAGCGCAGCGGGGGGGAGTTATTTTAGTGTATTTCGTTGCTTGGGCAGCCCAGAGAGGAAGCGTGGTGGTAGAGCTGTGGGATTTTGTTGGGAGTTTAATAGTGTTGTGCAGTTCAGAGTTGGGAGTTTTATTTAATGGTACAGCAGTGTGGCGTGAAGCCAAGACCTCATTTTTTTCCGTTCTGGAAGATGCTCGTGGGGTTTGCTGACCAGCAGCAGCGTTACTGTGCACCCCTCGAGAGGAGTTCGGGCAAGCTCCATCTTCACAAATTTTCCTGTAGCAGCTGCAGTTGAAAAAATCTTCGGAGATTAGGTTTGTTGGAGTTCGGCAAAATCAGGTTCTGTGGTGTTTATTATTATTTTGAGCAAGGTGGCTGTGAATAGCAGCATGCAAACTGGATGATTCAACTCAACAGCTTGTTGAGAGCTAACAGTCAGGTAAGTCACAGCCACTCCTTGATTAAAAGGGTAAGAAGAGGTGGTAGCCTTAACACTTCATATTATACAGTGCAGCTTTTGGGTCAAGTGTGCAAGGAGAAAAAATATTCACTGGTGTGTTTTAGTGTTAAGGGAGTATCAGCACCTAGTTTATGCTAAATAGTTCATAGCTATCAGAAGACAAGTAATGGGGAGAGGAGGAAGGGGAGGGGACCAGTGGCAGACTTAGTAGGGTAAGGATCCATCTTTGCCAGGCTGCAGCTGATGCCAGACATCCATAGCTGGTTTTAACAGATCAAGGAAGAGTCACAGCCAATGTTGGATATTTAAAATTTTATTTGCCTCTAATTTATTCTCATAAAAACACTCTAGTCTATTTGGTTTTAGTATTCAGACAGTACAGACTTCTGACATTATCTTCAAGAGTGATATTAGAGAAGCAGTACAAACCAATCTACTTTAGTGTGTAACCAAGCACAGGTGGAACTAAAACCACCCACACTTGTAAAAACTAATTAGCCGGCTTTCTTAGGCTTTATAGTTAAAATACAATACTCAGTAAATTGTTATATTCACCAACCCATATAAATAAAATCTAACATGGTAAAATGGGAACAGCTGAATGTGCAAGAGTGAAAGTAAAAATATGTAGATAGGTATTTTGCTAATTAGAGCAATCACCAGTTAACTGCATCTATGTTGTAATTGTCTCTTATAGGTGTGAGTTTTCCTCTTTGTTTCCAGTTAAAGTTCATCACTTTCATACAGTCCAGACTGCTCAGCCAAACGCTGAAACTCTCCTTCTGGTGAGAAAGCTTGTTTCACATCCAGTCCTCTTCCATTAAGTGCCAAATACTTGCTAAAAGTTGGTCGAACCCGTAACTGCTTGGGGGCTGGAACTGGCTTGTTTGCATGTGCTGGAAGAGAGAAAAAAGCCTCTTTCAGTGGCTTTCCAGACTGTGGAAAGACCCGTGGTAGAGCAACCCAATTGCTTTTTATCTGCAACATGAAACAGGAACCCCTTAGGAAGAATTTAAGACAAGCCCATATCTCAGACATCAGAGGTTTATGGAACGACTATATTCACTTTCCTTCTTGGTATCAATCAAGTTGTAGACTTTAAACAGCGGAGATAGCAGATGCATACAATGTGCAAAGGACACATCGCATAGTGTCTTGGCACTAAACAAAGATGAGTTTTTCTGAGATAGTTACTTACTGTCTAGTTTCAGTATCTTGGGAAAGAAATCCTGCCGGCAGTCCAAGCTTTATTAGGTTAATGGCAGTGTTAGGTTTGCGGTTGGACTCTATGATCTTAAAGGTCTTTTCCAACCTAAATGCTTCTATGATTTAATCTTGGGGGTCTGTTGTGAATACAGATGCCGGTGGCAGTTTCAGTTGTGGTTGTGGCACTGAGATGCGGTACTTACTTGCAACCTCCAGCCTGGCATGGCACGTGGCCACACCTGCTCCGTTGACAGCAGATACGGTATACCAACCAGCATCTTTCTTGTTTGCATTATGAATCAGGAGGCAAATCCTTCCAGTGTTGTCATGTAACAAGCTGAAAAATGAAGGTATTTACGTGTAAGTGCTTGGAGGGGGAAGGAGTGAAGACACTGAAATCAGAGAGTCAGTTTACATGCTGAGGAGCTGAGAAAGCCCTAGAACAATTCTTGCAGGGCACTGCAAACTATTTAGACTTAAACACTGCATTTTGTTACGAGCCACCAGTGATTCACATCATGGTACCATTTAGGTGGCATCAAGGCCCTTCTGTAGCCCCAAAGCCTCAGGCCATGATGAATGCATTGCATCTTTGAGTCCTAAAGCCATGCTTCTCTGTGGGCCTTGTAACTGCTGCTAGAATTCAGAGTGGCATCTGGTCACAGTTTTCTCTCTGTGCCCTCAAAACAAGACTCTGAGCATTGTGCCTGTCCAGCACATGGGCCAGTTCACATGTGTCATAAACGAGGGGCAGATCTAGCTTTCCAGCTTGCTGCTTTTAGAAACCAGCCAATTCAAACTTGACTTAACAAATACTGGTTATTGTTTTCTAACACGCCAACGGCCAACTCATTGGTGGGATACCTTATTCGGTCTGTATTATATTGTACCATTTCGTTGTTTCTTTTCCAGTAAATCCGGGGTGTTGGGATCGCAGAGATCTGGCATTCGAGTCTGGCTGTATCTCCTTCAAAAACCTTTTTGCTTTGTGGCTTGAAAATGAAAGTTGGAGGTGTGTGATGTTCTTTTGCTAAATTAAAGAGGAAAGATAAGAAGGAGTTACTGTAAGTATTGAACGCTAATATCATGCTTGTTTTTTAAGATTTCAGAATGCTAAATTCAGGAGGGCATATGTTCCTTACTGCAACTCCTTAGCCCACAGGCAATTCCCATGAGCATAAAGGTGTAGTAGACACAATCCACTTTAGGAGGAGAGTCAATCAATATATATTATCAATTCTGGGAGATTAATAACTCCCAAATTCTGGACATCCCACTACATTTAAATATCCTGCTAGAATGCTTTGAAGAAATACATAATCCTAGATGTATGTATGAAAATAGTCTTGGAAAAGGCAAGGTGTTTGTTATAGTTTCAGCCTGAATATCTGGAGATCTACCTCTGCTTCTTAATTGGTTTATGTCCCAAACACACAGAGGAAGGCATTAGATTACTGAGATTCTTCCATGTGTGGCCACGTAATTAATCAGTGCTCTCAGTCTTACCAATTACTTCCACTTTTACTGCGAAAGACGATTCTCCTGCACGGTTGACAGCCACGCATTCATATGTCCCTGCATCAGATGATTTGACTGTTTCAAAAATAAATGAGTGGAATCCCTTTTCTGACACTATCATTTTATGGAACTGATCTTGATGAACCATCCTTCCATTCTGATACCACATCACATCTGGAGTCGGCAGCCCACTAACCTATGAAGGAGAGGAAAGCAGTGAAGAGTTAAACAGCTTTAAGATAAAAAAAGCCCTTCAATGCTATAGGGAGTTTGACGCCAATAGATGATCAAATCATGATCCTACTGCAGAATTTTACAGTCTTGCCTAGTTTTGAATATTAATGTGGTGCTGCACAGAGAGGAAGGCTCATGAGGTGCCATGGAGAGATGAGCTTTAGCTACAAGACAGTGGATGCTGTTCCTGCAAACCCGTTCCCATCCTGTGAGTTAGTTTGGATTAGGCCAAAGATATTCATTGTGGGTTCATCGAAGGTGGGAACTCAGCCTTTTAATCCCACAGCTAGCACTATCAGCAGTGCTGACATCCATACTGTTTTGATAATGTATGTAAATAAACTGTCCTGCAGACTTGCTCCAGGTTGTCCATAACATTCAGAAGTTAAGCAATTTGCAGCAAAATGGCTAAAGGTCATGCCAAAGTCTGGCAAGATTTTACTTAAGAAAAACGGATTGGAAGCGATTAGGAAAAACCAAGCCAAACCACAATCAGCAAACAGCCTTTGCAGTAAAGTTGCATGTGTGGAAGACCTAGGTTCTTTCTTACCCTAGGCTTGGTACAATTGCCAGGCAGCTTCAGGCCATTCTGACATTTTGTTTGTTTGTAATTAGGGCATTTCTTTGCCAGACTGTCTGCTCCAGCAAGGGCACAGTTACCTCAGAGAAGACTCATTAAAGCCAGGCTAGTCCTAAACAGGCCTTGCTGGACATGTGTCCAGTATGCGTCCACTGAAGTCAGTGGAATCCCAGTGCAAAGCACAAGGTCACCTCCCTAAATGCCTTCTTTCAGCAGGGCCTTAATATTAATTCTTCCCAATGAGGTTTAGAAGGTCTTCTGTGGTGGTCCCTATTTACCACTATTTAGCTATAACCATATTCTTATGCAGCTAATTCTACTTACATTTTCCAAGGGAAGATGCTGAAACATTTACCCATCTCCTATTTCTTGTTTATGTTGCCTGGAGAGACCCTGCACCACTTGCCGTTAGTGCTCTGGCTTAATAATGTGCCAAGACACTGCGGCTCAGAGACCTCTCTTCATGCCACACCCCCCACAGACCTAACGGGACTGAAAATGAAAGGCTGGTATTACTTTGAAGTCGAGCCTGCAGAATCGCCCCTCTTCAATTATTACGTCTTCAGGCACTTGTGTAAAACGTGGCTGAAAAAACTTTTCCTGGATTGAGTCACGTCCACGTTCATCTCCTCTTGAGGATGGTCTGCTCCTAAAAAGCAGACAGAAACAGTTAATTGTGTAAAAGTTACCATAGCACAAATGACATTGAAGCACTGATTGCAGCTAGAGTCCCTCAATACGTTTAGGAATCCAACACTACAGTTCTGGTTTGTTTTTCAGCTGTAAGGGACAAACTTTGATCAACCGCTTATCTTGCTCAACTTGTTCAATTCAACACAGAAGCATAACGTATGAAACCTTCATCTTTGGCCTAATATGCAAAAGAATTTACAAGAGCAATGTAGGCTGTGTTTCGTCAAGCTATGTTTCATCATTCACATTGTCGGACCTTGCTTTGACTAGAGACGTATCTTCTAGAATACAAAGCGTATTTGCCCTAGGTACGTGGAGTCTTTAAACCTTTAGTGTTATGCTTAGAATTGACTGGATTAAGATCATAGGCATCATCAACCATCCACAAATAGTAGTGTTTTAATTGAAACAGAGTGAATGAATTTTAGAAAAATTGATAAGTAGTGAAGTAAAACTAACATTGTCTAGAAACATTTGAAATAAGGTCTTGAAGAGTAGCGCAGCACAAATTTATGCATTACCTTACATGTGTCGTAGGAACCTGCAGCCTGATGTTTTCTGCATTCTGGTGCTTGGAAAAAGGAAGAGGAGAGGTGGGTTAACTTAGAGAGAAAGTTTTATCTGTAAACTGAACGAGAAGCCATTTTAAGTTAGTATACTGACTGCTGCTTAAAAGCAAACTGAATACTTCAGAAGTCACTGGGACAAGAGGTAAAGAAACTTGCATCAGGAGCTAATACGCTCTGTTTTCACCCTAGGCTTTGACATGACAGTAACAAGTACTATTAATAGAATGGGACAACTTCCCATCACTCTGCACAGGTGGTAGGTGCAGTAGTTTTGTTTGGCACACAAGCCTTTTGGCCAGCCGATAACCTTTGTTAGAGGGGAGTAGTACTACTGGCGGTATCTAAAATCAGAGCTAAGTACGGAGTGTCCTTCCCTATAGCAGGAATAGAAGTGGAATCGCTGGCAAGAACACTGTATTGTGCCCACTTAAATATGGTACCAATAGCAATGAACACATGCTGAGCTGGAAAATATTTTTCTTTCTAGATCACAGCACCAGCTAAGCTTGCTGACAACTCCACAATCACATGAGTAAATCTGCTAAAGTACCCAGGATTGATTCCTGCTAGGAACTTGGATATTTGGAAAATACAAGCAGAGTTTATTAGTAGTGACTCATTTTAGTGATGGAGTCAGATAGAGGAAACACTGCATGGAAATTTCTGGGATGTTTGCATTGAGCCATCGCCATGCTTGGTTCTGTGCTTGGTAGCCCAGTCGTGTGGAACGTTTAAGCCTGGGTTTAAACTTCAAGCACAGAAGCAGTCTTTAGTTCAGTGGGAGCATCACATGAATAAGGGTTTTGCTGGACTGAGCTCAATGCTGACTCCAAAGGCAATCACTTGTATCTGCTCATTTACACAAGTTCTATACAATTATTACTTGTCTTGTGAAATGATGCTGTAGTGACGAAGTTGCTGATGATAATTCTAATGCTCTATTACATGGACTGACTGGGTAGTTAAGTTCCTGAGGAATCAAGAGGCTGAATGAATCAGTGACTACAATATTTAAAAATAAGACTGTACAATGGGAATAAGATCTTCCAAACGTAAGCTAATCTCTCCTTCCAATGCTCCTTTTTATGCAGCGTTTCACATACCCTGAAAAGTTGTCAGTCATCACGTTTTGACTGAATGTTTCCTTGTTCTCTGCAGAAGATGAGGTTTCCCTTGCTCTCTGAAATCCATAATGTTCCCTTTTTGCCTGCTGTTGTCAGGTGATTGTTGGGGAGAAATAGCTCAAATTCTATATTCCTCCCTTGCTGTGACCTTAATTGTCTCTTTCATTGAAGAGTTTTGCTAACTGCACTTTGAAAGCTGTATGCCATCCTGCTGCCTCTCTGCATGCATGCAGCAGGAGAGATGTTTTCTCTGGCTGCACAGGTACCCAGTGCCACATCACAGACATTTCCACTAACTTTGGTCACAGAAGTGCCAAAGAGAGCTTTTAACTGGCCTGAATAACCAATGAATGATGCAAGTCTCCAACTAAAATGCTTTTGAAAATGCCAGTAGTGATAGATTCTTGTCTATCAGCATGTGCTAAAATAACTACTCTGCCTTCTCTTAATGACTGCAGGCCCCTGGAAGGGCTAAAACCCAACTGATGCCACCCCAAGGCCCTGACCTCTTGTAGTCAATGTCACTTATTCCAAACAGCGACAGGTGTAAATCTTGCTGTCCTGGCCAAGTCTGAACTGGGGCTGTTAGAGCATGGGTACCTGTATCCCTCGCTGTGCTGCTCCCAGCCTGGCACCGGCAGGGTGTAATGTGCTGTGCCGCAGCTGTTGTAATTCCTCCCTGGAGAGGTCATTCCTACAGATCAGGCCCAGCAAGGGGATGGCGCTTAAATTCCCCGCCTCTGCCACCATCCCCCCCAAAAAGCCCCAAATCCCTACTATGCAGAGCTTTGCCAGTGAGAGCTGTCCCCTTCCCTTCCCTCTCCTGCAGTGGTACCAAGAAAACCCCAACTCTCCGCCCTTCCCAGGTGTGAGCAGGTCACAGCACAGTCACCAGGAAATCATTGTTCTAGAGACGGGTCCCCATTTACCTGTGCGTTCTGCATGTTGTCTTCACTTTGTGCTTCCAAGACAGATGCAGCGTTTACTGGTCCGAGCAGCCTGCGAGCCATTCTTTCTTCGTAAGTTAATCGCTTAAAGCAGAGCGGAGAGGAATTCTAGTCAGAAGTCCATTTACTATTTCAGATCAGCTTGTAAGAGCACATTAATATGCTGCAAATTCAGGGTGTTGTCAATGAAAGCAGCGGCTGAATAGAAACACCACGTCTGTTCCAGAGGGTTTGCAGTCCGTGATGCCTACTGAAGTCAGCCTCAATATATACAGCGCTGAAATGCATAAAAGATTAAACTGCCTGTTCATCAAAGCCTCCCTAATGCCATCTGTGGCCTTCCACTCCTCCTCTTTCTCTGCTGGGATTATTTATGGGTAGCTGATGGCATTATCTCAAAAGCCAGAGTAAGTCCCAGGGTACCTTTCTGTTAGCACTGGGAAAACTTCCCAAGTCATTCAGCTGTGGATTTGCTTCAGGAGCTGGAGGCATGATGGGTGCTAGCGTCCCCTATCCCAAAAAAGCAAGAGCCACACCAGAAGCAGACACAGCCAGAAAGGAGCGCCAGTACCCCTGAAAGAACAAGGGAAGCTTATGCCAGCGCAACAACCGCCTTATGAAATGTTGTGTGCTGTCCTGAGAGGAGGCAAGAATGCATTTCAGTCATGTAACAGTAAGTTCCTACGATATGGATGCAGTACACAGGGACAAATGTGAGCAGAGCTAAATTCAAGTTCTGTCAGCTGGGTTACTTTAGAAGAGACTGAGTATGTTAGTCCCCTGAGCACCAGAACACCTGACACTTCGCTTCCCACAAAGTTTGCCTTGGGTTTGGATTTTGTGAAGTGAGGACAAGCTCTGACTGAATTTCTACTGTTTACAGGACATGTATGTGGCTACTCCTGGGTAGATAAGGCTTTGGGGAGGCTTGTGGGACTTTTCTTTAGAAGAGAGCGAGAGAGACCTTTTGCAAAACCTTTGAGACCTTAATGTCCCTGAGGTCGTTACAGCTGTAACAAGTGTGGCTGAGATTGGCCAGTTGGTTCAGACGTTGTTGGAGGACAAGGGGAGGAGGACACAGAGTGGCGATTGCATAAGCCTTATTTTTAGCCTGGCTTCCTCTGGGAAGAAAAGCTGGCTTGCAATGGCCAGCTTTCTTATAGCAGATAGAACATTCCTGTTAGCGACACATTAAGTCAGATCTGACCTAATATATTTGTTTTCCTTCAATATTTAAAGTTATATATATGACACAAACCTGTTCCCGCTGATGGTAATGGAAAAACTCCTTTCTACTTCAGGGGAAAGAAGATGGAAACTATAAACACTGGGCTTTTACCAGTCTGCCTCCAGCCAGCAGGAAGGTTCCCACCTTAGAGACCTGCTCACTCTACCTTGCTGTAATGTGCTTCCCTACTGGTAAGCAAATTTTTCTCCCAGATTTAGATTTCTTGGTAAAGGGGATTGCATTTTGTCCCTTTGCAGAATAAATAAGTTGGTACCGAGACTAAGGGACCTTCTTAGAGGAGACAGACTTTATGATAAAAGCTCATGTAATTTCTTTGGTTTTTTGTTGTTCATATAGAAAGAAATCAAAGATGTTTACCACATGTGGTGATGGTCTGTAGAATGAGCTTTCAAATATTGGTACTTCTCCAAGTTTCTGATGATTTGCGGTGGTTTATTAACTCCAGCATTGAAAGCCAGGATGAAATTGTGACTGGAGAACTGAGGGATTCTCCCTGGGGTTCTAGTTGTCTGTGGATGTGATGTTCCGCAGGATCCCCAGCAGAGAGTTCAAGTTTGTGCCATGGCTCTAAACAGGTACCTTTCTCCTGTGTGTATGTACCTTACTCCTGTCCCTAGCCTTATTAATTTGATTGCAGAAATTCAAAGACAGCTTGAATGGTGTGTGCTGGCTAAGATGATAGGATAAGAGGGGAAGGCAATAGGAGCTCAAAGCCATCTTGCTGCATCAGATGGCTTTCAGAAGTCAGTGCATCCCTTACTGAAGTCACAGGAGATGCAGACATTCAGTTGCCACAGTAGATGCCTACAGATAGACTTACAGCAACCATCTCTTGCCACACATGCTTTCATCATGCACTAACCATGTGCTGCTCCTCTACTGGGAAGGGTCTTCTCAGGGCTGAGCTGAACCTGGCCCATTAGTACAGCTATTTGCATTCTAATAGCAAAAATAACGGTGAAGAGGGTGTTGGGAAACAAAGAGGTTGGATGTAAATCTTTCAGAACCACACCTTTTACACCAGCCCTGAGCCATGATTAAAAATGGAGTCGCTGTTGGAAGAGATGTTTTTTTACATTTCTAATGGAAAAATTCAGCCACCTCACACTGAAAGAATATTCTGGTCAGAAATGGCTCAAAGAATTCTTGCTGGGATCTGCTGAGGTTCTGAGTAAAGGTGTTTGGGCAGTGTTGCTCCTGCATTTCCTTCTGCTTTTAGCTCCGTTTGGAGGCTCCAGCCTCTGGAGCACTAGAACTAGTCTCTGCATCCCTGCTTGCACTACCGAGAGTCGGAGCAAACTGGTTATTTAATCAGCAAATTTCCCTTACCTGGTTGCCATTCTGGAGAAGGTTGTCTTTGCATCGGAGTTTCTTTTCCAAGTCCTGAATGAGGGCCTCTTTTGTTCCTCGAATTTCTTGGTCTGATGTCTTCTGCAGAGAGTTGATGCTAGCTTGTTTGTTATACATTGGTTGTGAGTAACTACCCGTGCAGGAAGAGAAAACAAAGTTATTCCTGTAGGCCTGCTTGACTGTTTGCTACAGCTTCATAGAATACACACAAAAATGTGAACCTGCTACCTAGAGACTGTGGTTCAGATGAACCCATAAAGCATTTGGGAGATAGGCTAGGTGACATAATTGAGTATCAAAAACTTAAGGGGAAGCATCATGATCTAGCCAAGTGTCCTCCCACAGCACTCACAGCAGTTTGCTGTGGGTGGCTGTTCAGCATCCCTGCATCCTGCAGTGGCCCCTGCCCTGACTCGGGTGTGTGCAGTAAGGCTAGCAGTGTTTTGAGGGAGCCACGAACTCCGCTGAGCAATGTGAGTCTGTCCAGGAGCAAGTTCTCCCTCAAAAACTGCATTCCTCTACAATTTCAATTGTTTAAAAGGCCCTGGGTGCTGCAAATCCACAGCAAAGTCACAAACTAGTTGATTAGGTATGAATAAATAGCTTATTAGTTGTCCTCTTCTTCTTGACCCCAGAAAGTTACTTCGTATAGCATTTCTGTCCAGATGTTCAATAGCCAAGCGTACCCCAAGCTCGGCTCGGTGTTTAAGAGCCCTTGCTACAACCCATCACATAGCCTGATCTTGTAATCCATAGTCAAGAGACACAATAAAATCTTGGAGTTAGATAGTAGACTTAGTTCTGAAAGGTGCTAGGAAAAGAGGAGCATCCCTCAAATCGGGTTGCGAAGGTCTACTAGAGGTCACAGCACTGCTGACAGGATCTAACCCGTTTTGTTACATACAGCGGGTACGCTGCAGTTGTGTTCAGCAATTATTTCTATTCAAAATCCTCCTCCTCCTGTCGCTTGTGAATTTGTTCTGCTGATTAGAATAGGGTAGAAGGGTTATAATTCTGGTACGTATTCCCAGCACTGCTTGGACTTAATAACTTGCCCAAGTTATAACTTACAAACTTTAATAATTTGCCCAACAGATTAATATGTCTCATTCCCCGTTTGCCCATTTGTAGGATGATTAGGAAAATAATTCCTCAACTCACAGGATGTTGCCTTTAAGAGCAGCTTATATGAAAAGCATAGTGAGGCACCAAAGCCCTTTGCTATGAAAACAAACAAGCCCACACTACATACACAAAACCCAGCAGTTACTCCAGATGCGTACCTAACCCCCCCACACTCCTGCAGTACTTTTAAGAAACACTCCTGAGTGCCCCAGCCAGCCCACTCTGTCTTACCTTTCTGCTTCCCGCAGTGCTGCGATTCAAAAAAACCCCAGAAACAGTCAGATTTCCTGAATACAAACTGACACTTAAACCTGAATTTATATCCAAGCCAGCAGGACGCCCCTGCCCCTGTCACCTTTCTAATATCCTCGGTTGCGTGTTTATTGCATATTCTACGCTGACTTTCCCCAGGACCTCCAGCTAATATTGGCAGGAATACAAGTTGGTGAGAAGGCAAGACCCAGCTCCCTTTGAGATCTCACTGACCTTGGGAGATACTTGGATTGCAGCCCAAAGGCAAAATGATATAATACATATTCAGGAAAGAATTTGGTCTTTGGTCTGAAGGGGTAAAATTTTCAAGTGGCTGCCTTTCTGTTAGCACATATGATTAATGAAAACTGTATTGTAGGTGAGTGTAGAGTCACATCATGATGTGGAACCTGAAAATACTGCTGAGACTTACTAGGAATCTTAAAGTTGTTTGTATGTGGGAAATACTACTGCCTTCCTCCCTGCCCCCCATTCATAAGCCATGTTTGTTTAGAGAAATTCATGTGAGATGGGTGTCCATCTGCTGTTCTGGATACCCTTAAACAAGAGATTTCCATCAAATCAAACTAAACTGTTCAACCTACCCCAGAAAACCTGCAGAGCAGCCTGTGACGTGACTTCTGGCACTTTAATTCCCGGTGGATACCCATCTCTCCCACACAGACCCCAAGGGCAAGTGCTCAGCCTCCTAACCCAGTGCAGGTAAAGCCCTGCCTCGAACACCAGAAGTCAATGGGAGTTGTACCATTGGCTTCGGCCGAGCTGGCGTTTCACCGGACGGTTGGATGTGGGATGGTTAGTGCATGGAAGAGGCCAGGCCAGAGGAAAGCAAGGGGAGGTTAGAAGCCTGTATATACTTACTGAGGTTCCATAGGAGAAGGAGTTTGGCTGTTATAGTCGGGCTGCGAGGGTAGGACTGAGCACAGGAATGCTGCGGGGGGTTGGTTAGGCATGGATATAAGCCGTTGCCCGGATGATGAGCTAGCAGGAGACTGCGCAGATGCAGGTGTGACGGGATATGTGGATTCCTTAGGGGCACTACAGGAAGGCGAGGAGAGCGTGATTGAAGAGCTCAGCGATGACGAGGAGGAGAATTTCTGCCCACTTGGGTTACGAGGCTGTATTAGGATGGAGGACTGTTTGATTTGTCTGCTTGACTCGGTAGAGGCTGCAGGTCCCGGAGGCTGCTGTTGCCCTTGACACATATTCTTAGACTGGATAAAATGTTTTGGACGTTCGTAGTTAAACATGGTTGGTTGGCACATAGAGGAAACGGATGGGAAATTAGGGACACTCATAGGAGAGGTTTCACGGCTGTCCCGGGTTTTTGTTGGTGATAATTGGCTTTGGACAGGTGGCTGGTAAAAACTAGGTGGTAGGCCACGAAAGCTTTCTTGGCTGGGCTCCTGGATAGAATGGAACCCTTGCCTTGCAGAATAGAGGCTTTCTTGGTGTGGATTTTCCCTTAAGGAAGACAATACAGATAGAATAAATTGTACATCACCATTTGAATCACAAAAATATGTGTCGTGATCAGTCATTAGCAATCCAAAGAGTATGAAGTTCAGGCAACTGACAATTAAAGCTTGAGCTTAAAATAAAGAGATTTAGGATTGATTAGAACTATTCCAGAACTGTATGAACATTTTGGATTACAATAACAAGTCACGCACTCTATCTGACTCAGGTGCAGTGCTCATCACGGCTATCTTGTCTGCAAGAGCCCAGTAAATTCTAAAAGAAATAGCAATTGGTTTATTGAGATGACCCACCACCTGCCTAAGTCTACAGATAACCATAGATATTACTGCTAAGCAAGGTAATTTGCCACATATCGTCTTAACTGAAGATATCTGGATCCTGCAGTTTTGTGCCCTGTCAAAATACTAAATGTACTATTACTCAGAGAATTGGCTATTTGTGCCAAGAAATTCCTTACACCATAGGGAAGCATGAAACAAGTTCCACTTTCTTTTAAGCCTAAAACTAAAGGCTTATTTGAAACCAAGTATCCTGATTTCTTCTCTTACGGTTTTTGAACTCAGAGCTTTTTATATCCAATTCAGATTTGGGATTAGAATGCCAAGGACTGTGCTTCTCCGTTTGAGATTTGCTGTTAGGGCTAATAATTGCCCAAATGACATAGCTGCAGGATAAAGTAGGGCAAGCTGAGCTGCTCAGAGGTCCTGCATTAATTTTGCAGGTCCCTGATATCTAAAAGTGGGCTTTCCATCAGCTTACAAAAGAGGAAAGTTTAATTAGAGCAAATTGAGCAAGTTTATTAAAACTGACAAACAGCTTCAGCTCCAGGATAAATAAATAACCCCCCCAAATAAATGTAAAGCTACTAATAAAAAAAAGAGAATATATAAATCCACACAGTTACATGTGCTGGAAAAAATTGTAATCTTGCCCCACTGAGATCAGCTGTTTCGCTGCTATATATACACAGTATATTGTATTCCTCTCATCGGAGCGCCCGAAGAAGGGCTCCACGGGGTCATAAATTCCCGTGGGGGGAGATCAACTGAAGACATCGCTATCTTTTTAGATTCAAAGCTTTCATTTCCTAAAGGTAATTATCAATATTAGTTGTAAATTAACTGTACATAAACAGAGGTTTTCTAGTAAAAATTCCGTAACTTTCCCCTTGTCACGCTCTTGGAATTTGAAGCTGGCTAAATTCCCATGGGGGGAGATCAACTGAAGACATCGCTGTCCTTTTAAAGATTCAAAGCTTTCATTTCCTAAAGGTAATTATCAATATTAGTTGTAAATTAACTGTACATAAACAGAGGTTTTCTAGTAAAAATTCCGTAACTTTCCCCTTGTCACGCTCTTGGAATTTGAAGCTGGCTCAAATTTTTGGAGCACGTCCACACTATGTTCTCATTCACTGGTGCAGAAACCTCGTTGAATCTTATTTTTATACCATTTTTACATCACTGCCTGTGTACAGATTCATTAATTTTACCAACAGGTGATGTACAGAAACCGGTATTTACTTTCTTTTCTAGAATACTGCACTTAAACAAGATGCACAGATTCACTTGTCACAGCGATGGGTATGTTATGCTTTCCTCAAATCATTCCACCTTGATTTGGGTGAAGAAAATAAAATAAATCCAAAGAGCTTTTTGACCTTACAAGACGAAAACAATAAGTAATAATAGACACACTTTGCTTTTTTAAAAAAAAAAAACAGGTATTTTCTCCTTTGTTGCCTCCCGCGTTACCTTTGACACGCCGCACCTTAAGGGTACGTTTTCATCTCGGCGTTACGCTGCAGTTTCTCGTGCCAGCTGCCTCACCGCTTCGAGGTAAAAAAGTGACGTGGAACCCCCCCCAGCACCTTACACCGCTGTTTTGGGAAGGGACCGTCACCGCAGCCCTCTGCGCAGCGCTGTGGGACCGGGGGCTTTAACGCGCTGCCGGCGCGGGCCCTGCCTGTCGCCCTGCCCGCCCCGCTGTCACGATAAGAGTCCCACC